>NC_064759.1:45138377-45438377 GCF_011397635.1 Epinephelus fuscoguttatus | reverse complement strand
GCAGAATGACAATATTAAAAGTGATCTGCAACCTTACCTCCTCCAGACGAACACTTCGGATGAGTTGCTGCTGGAGAAATTTAACATTGCATGCACCAATGAAAAGGAGAGATAAGAAAAAAAGAAACACGCTGCTCCATCACGAGTGACTAGTGTGAATACAGTCCAGTCAGGTGAAGTTCCGGTGGAAAAGAAAAATGCCACTTAGCAAAACACAGCCACCCTGCCCCAAGGTCTGCTGTCTGAAATCAAAGAGATGCGTAGCAGTGGTAGCAGTGAGCACTTCAGGGCAGGTTGTAGAGCACAGAGACCAGTAGGACCTCCCAGACAGAGCCCTTTAAACTGAGCGAGGTTGCTCCCACGGGACATGGGGCAACCAGCAATATTGATAAGTCCCAATTTTGTGCAGCTTGTAAAGAAGAGAGAGGAAGTGAATTGCTAAAATGTTGTTCAGTTTGTAAAACAACACTATACTGCTCACAAGAATGTCAGGGAACCCATTGGCCTGTACACAAAAGACATTGTAAACCATACACGTGTTCAGGCATTAAGAATAAGACAACACAGCCATGTGAGGAAAATTAAATGTAAAGAAAATAGTGCTCCAGAGAAAATACCTAGTGTAAGGGAGTTGGTGGGGAAGAAGTGTCTCATCAGATGTTTCCTGCACAAACAGAAGGTTCAGGCACTCTGGGATACAGGTTCACAGGTTTGTGCTATAGATGAGGTATGGAAAAAAAGCCACTTGTCTGATGTGCCACTAAGAGACATAGCAGAACTTATCGACCCACTTGACCCTTTACAAATCGAAGCAGCTAATGGGACAGAAATGCCATACATTGGTTGGCTAGAAGTATCCTTTAGGCTTACTGCTAGTGATGATGAGCTGCTAATACCCATGCTAGTGCTTAAAAGTAACCAACAACAATGTCCTATTATTGGCTTTAATGTTATTGAGCGCCTTGTGCTTGATAGTTTGCAAGAGCAGACAAAACATGGGGACAAAGAGAAACTTGTGAAGGCAGTAAAAATGGCTTTTCCTCATCTTAGGAAGAACAAAGCAAAAACCTTCATTAGTGCAGTGAGTGTAGGGCAGGTGTGTGACTATAATGTGAGGACAGCTAATGAGAGGATCAGTGTTCCCAAACGTAGCTCCATCCAAGTTGAGTGTTGAGTACAGACCACACCTTTTAGAGAGGACAAGACTCTGATTTTTGAGCCTCATGAGAACCCACAGTGGCCTGAAGGACTGGAGTTTTGTGATACGCTTGTGTTAGTGAAGGCAGGCATTGCCCCAAGAAGTCAGGGTCATTCTCCAGATCTGATGATGACATAGGCTGTGTGGAAAATCTGCAAATGAACATTTCACTAAAAGATACTGAGCCGGTGTCAAAAACGTACCTCTCTGTTCCAAAACCTTTATACAAGGAAATGAAAGACTACTTACAAGACTTGATAGTGCAAGGGTGGGTTGAGAAATCTACCTCTTCCTACTCCTCCCCAGTCGTCTGCGTGAGAAAAAAAGATGGGACTCTGCACTTATGCATTAACTACAGGGAGTTAAACAAGAAAACTCATCCCAATCGCCACCCCATAACCAGGGTACAGGACATTATGGACAATTTGGGCAGGAACACCCTCTTTTCACTGCTGGACCAGGGAAAGGCATACCACCAGGGGTTCATGGCCAAAGACAGTAGGCATTTAACAGCTTTTGTGACTCCCTGGGGCCTGTATGAGTGGGTCCGAATTCCGTTTGGACTCATGAATGCACCAGCAGCATTCCAGCGCTGCATGGAGGAGTGCTTGGAAGGATTAAGGGATGAAATATGTGTGCCATATCTTGATGATGTACTTGTGTTTAGCAGGACATTTGAGGATCATGTTGATGATATGAGGAGAGTGCTGCAACGGCTGAGGGAGCATGGGATAAAACTGAAACCCAGAAAGTGAGACCTGTTCAAAGCAGAAGTAAGGTATCTTGGGAGGATTGTGTCTGCTGATGGAAGTAGAATGGACCCTGCCGATACTGCTGCAGTAAGAGCCCTGAAAAATAAATACCCAGGTACTGTTGGTGAGGTAAGAGCAATCTTGGGACTGTTGAGTTATTATCGGCAGTATATCAAAGATTTTTCACGTATTGCCAGCCCCTTATATGACCTGCTCAAAGCACCTGTAGAAAGTGAGACCCTGCAAAACAAGAAGAGAAAGTGGCAAACAAAACGAAACAGCAGAGGGATTCCATCAAACACACCTATTGACTGGACTGACACACATCAGTTAATCTTAGAACAGTTGATAGACTGTCTCATTCAGCCTCCTGTACTAGGTTTCCCAGAGTTTTCACAGCCATATGTCCTCCACACGGATGCTTCTAATCAAGGACTAGGCGCAGTATTGTACCAAAGGCAGAATGGAAAGCTCTGCGTGATTGCTTACGGCTCCCGTACTTTAACTGCTGCAGAGAAAAACTATCATTTGCATTCAGGCAAATTAGAGTTTCTAGCCCTGAAATGGGCGATCACAGAGAAATTTCGTGACTACCTATATTATGCACCATTCTTCACCGTCTACAGTGACAATAATCCTCTCACCTATGTACTCTCCACGGCCAAGCTGAATGCAACAGGGTGCCGGTGGGTGGCAGAACTGGCAGATTTCCATTTCACAATCAAATACCGCCCTGGCAAGGAAAATGTTGATGCAGATAGTCTGTCCAGAATGCCTTTGGATGTGGAAACATTTATGAGAGAGTGTTTGGAGGAAATGTCAAATGATATGATTGGAGCAGCTATACAAGCAGTGGAAAATCAAAATGAGTCCAGTGTTTCTTGGTCTATGGGTGTCTCAGTGAAATGTGCAGCGCTAGCTACAGACGCATCCATCATCCCACTAACAACAGGACAAATCAAACATGACCAGAGAAATGATCCCACTGTTGGACCAGTGATTCAGTACAAACTAGCAGACAAAAAACCATCAGGTCCAGAACTCAAACAACACAGCTCACAGGTCACATGTCTCCTTAGAGAGTGGGATAAGCTGGAGATAAATGAGAGTGGGGTGTTGTACAGAAAAACTGCAAACCGAAAACAGCTTGTGCTCCCAGAAGAACACAAAAGTACAGTGTTAAAAGAACTCCATGATGAGATGGGTCATCAAGGTGCAGACAGGACTACATCACTGATACGGGACCGGTTTTACTGGCCGTATATGCAGCGAGAGATAGAGGACTATGTCACGAGAAAATGTGTGTGCCTCAAACACAAGAAGCCAAGTCACGAGTCAAGAGCCCCATTAACAAACATTGTCACCACTCAGCCTTTTGAGCTCGTCTCAGTTGATTTCTTGCACCTTGACAAATACAAGGGTGGTTATGAGTATATTCTTGTGATCATCGACCACTTTACACGCTTTGCTCAGGCATATGCCACGACTTCTAAATCAGGCAAAACAGCTGCAGACAAAATCTTTAACGACTATGCACTGAGATTCGGCTTTCCAACAAGAATACACCACGATCAGGGTGGTGAATTTGAAAACCAACTGTTCACACAACTGAAATAGTACTGTGGAGTTGCTGGATCGAGAACTACTCCCTACCACCCCCAAGGGAATGGACAGGTAGAGCGCTTTAACCGAACACTACTCCAGATGTTAAAGACCCTCACAGAGAGACAAAAGACTACCTGGAAAGACTCACTAAACAAACTGATTTACGCATACAACTGTACCCGCTGTGAAGTGACGGGTTTCTCGCCCTTCTTCTTGTTGTATGGACGTTCACCACGGTTGCCAGTTGATATGTTGTTTAACTTGACCTCAGAACAAGGAGACTGTCATCATCAGAAGTACATGGAAAAGTGGAAGCAAGGCATGGAAGAAGCGTATGAGATCACGAGAGAAAATGCTCATAAAGCTGCCATGAGAAGTAAGAAACACTATGACAGTAAGGTGAAAAGCTCAGTATTGCAGCCTGGGGATCGTGTCTTGATCAGGAACCTGACACCTCGTGGTGGTCCAGGTAAACTGAGGAACCACTGGGAGGATACCATCCACACAGTTGTGCGCCAAGTGAGCAAAGACATCCCTGTTTATGAGCTCAGACCTGAGAAAGGAAAAGGTAGATCGAGGATCTTACACCGTAATCTTCTCCTCCCATGTGACCACCTGCCACTTGAGACTCCAGTACAACCACGGGCAAGGAAACGTTTGAAGGGAGCTGAGGAAGCAGAACAGTCAGAGGAAGAGGACGACGATGAGGAGTATTATCCAGTGCCACTTCAGCAGCCGTCCAAACCGTGCCTACCAGAGATAACAGATTCTGTGAGTACTGACTTTTATTTGTTATAGTGTACCGTGCTCCTGGCCCGTATTCTGAATTTGTATCTGAATTCTCAGAGTTTTTATCCAGTTTAGTTCTTAAATCAGATAAAGTTATTATTGTAGGCGATTTTAACATTCATGTCGACGTTGATAATGACTCCCTGGCTACCGCGTTTATCTCATTATTAGACTCCATTGGCTTCAGTCAGGGTGTACATGAACCCACTCACTGTTTTAACCATACCCTCGATCTAGTTCTGACGTATGGAATTGAAATTGATAACCTGAAAGTCTTTCCACAGAATCCCTCGCTATCAGATCATTATCTGATTACTTTTGATTTCTTTTTACTCGATCACACGCCACTCAGCAACAGTTACTATACTAGATGTTTATCAGATAGTGCTGTCGCAAAATTTAAGGAAAAGATTACTCCGTCATTAAATTCAATACCAAGTCCCTCAGTAACAGAGGTTTCCCGTACCGACTTTGATCATTTTGTCGATAGCGCCGTAGGCTCGCTCACGAACAACACTTGACTCTGTAGCTCCTCTAAAAAAGAAGTTAAAAAAGCAAAGAAAATTCGCTCCTTGGTATAACTCTCAAACCCGTAAGTTAAAACAAATATCGCGAAAGTTTGAAAGGAATTGGCGATTAACCAAACTAGAAGAATCTCGTTTAATCTGGACAGACAGTCTCAAAACTTATAAGAGGGGCCTCCGCAATGCCAGAGCAAACTATTACTCAGCATTAATAGAAGACAATAAGAACAACACCAGGTTTCTTTTCAGCACTGTAGCCAGGCTGACTGAGAGTCAAAGCTCTATTGAGCCTTGTATTCCTTTAGCCCTTAGCAGTAATGATTTTATGAGCTTTTTTAATGACAAAATTCTAACTATTAGAGGCAAAATTCATGACCTCCTGTCCTCAGATAGTACCTATCTAACCTCAAACACAGCTGTAAAATCTAATATATATTTAGATTGCTTCTCCCCAATTTCTCTTCAAGAATTGACTGTAGTGATTTCTTCATCCAAATCATCGACGTGTCTCTTAGACCCCATCCCAACTAGGCTACTTAAGGAGGTCTTTCCTTTAGTTAACACTCATATATTAGATATGATCAATATATCCTTATTAACAGGCTATGTACCACAGTCTTTTAAGGTAGCTGTAATTAAACCTCTACTAAAAAAGCCCACCCTGGATCCAGAGGTGTTAGCCAACTATAGACCAATATCTAATCTTCCCTTTATGTCAAAGATCCTTGAGAAAGAAGTCGCAGACCAGCTGTGTGATTTTCTCCATGATAATAATTTATTTGAGGAATTTCAGTCAGGATTTAGAGTGCATCACAGCACTGAGACAGCACTAGTTAAAATTACAAATGACCTTCTGATTGCTTCGGACAAAGGACTTGTCTCTGTACTTGTTTTATTAGATCTTAGTGCGGCGTTTGACACAATTGACCATCAAATTCTACTGCAGAGACTGGAACACTTAATTGGCCTAAAAGGTTCTGCACTAAGCTGGTTTAAATCTTATTTATCTGATCTTTTTCAGTTTGTTCACGTTCATAATGAATCGTCATTACGTACCAAAGTTTGTTTTGGAGTTCCATGAGTTCTGTGCTTGGACCAATCCTATTTACTCTATATATGCTTCCTTTAGGTAACATCATTAGAAATCACTCTATAAATTTCCATTGTTATGCGGATGATACTCAGTTGTATTTATCGATGAAGCCAGAAGAAAGTAATCAATTAACTAAACTCTATAATTGCCTTAAGTACATAAAAACTTGGATGAGCACCAATTTCCTGATGTTAAATTCAGACAAAACTGAAGTTATTGTTCTTGGCCCCAAACAACTCAGAGACTCTTTATCTGATGACATAGTTTCTCTTGATGGCATTGCTCTGGCCTCTAGCACTACCGTAAGAAACCTCGGAGTAATATTTGATCAAGATTTGTCTTTTAATTCTCATTTAAAACAAACCTCATGGACTGCATTTTTTCATCTGCGTAATATTGCGAAAATTAGGCCTATCCTGACCCAAAAAGATGCAGAAAAATTGGTCCACGCTTTTGTTACCTCTAGGCTGGATTACTGTAACTCTCTGTTATCAGGTAGCTCTAGTAAGTCCTTAAAAACTCTCCAGCTAATTCAGAATGCAGCAGCATGTGTACTAACAGAAACTAAGAAACGAGATCATATTTCTCCTGTTTTAGCTTCTCTGCACTGGCTCCCTGTAAAATCCAGAATTGAATTTAAAATCCTACTGTTAACTTATAAAGCTCTAAATGGTCAAGCTCCGTCATATCTTAGAGAGCTCATAGTGCCTTATTATCCCACCAGAACACTGCGCTCTGAGAACGCAGGGTTACTCGTGGTCCCTAAAGTCTCCAAAAGTAGATCAGGAGCCAGAGCCTTTAGCTATCAGGCTCCTCTCCTGTGGAATCATCTTCCTGTTACGGTCCGGGAGGCAGACACCGTCTCCACATTTAAGACTAGACTTAAGACTTTCCTCTTTGATAAAGCTTATAGTTAGGGCTGGCTCAGGCTTGCCCTGTACCAGCCCCTAGTTAGGCTGACTTAGGCCTAGTCTGCCGGAGGACCCCCCTATAATACACCGGGCACCTTCTCTTCTTCTTCTTCTTCTTCTTCTTCTTCTCTCTCTCTCTCTCTCTCTCTCTCTCTCTCTCTCTCTCTCTCTCTCTCTCTCTCGTATTCTATTACTGCATCTTGCTAACTCGGCCATTCTGGATGTCACTAACTCGGCTTCTTCTCCGGAGCCTTTGTGCTCCACTGTCTCTCAGATTAACTCATATCGCAGCGGTGCCTGGACAGCGTGACGTGTGTGGTTGTGCTGCTGCTGTGGTCCTGCCAGATGCCTCCTGCTGCTGCTGCCATCATTAGTCATTAGTCATACTTCTACTGTTATTATACACAACTATTGTCACACATGTATACTGCCAGATATTAATACATACTTTCAACATATTGTACCACAGTAGCCAGAACTACAACTATAATATTATTACTTTCAATAATGTTGTTGTAAGCTACTGTCATTACCTGCATCTCTCTCTCTCTCTCTCTCTCTCTCTCTCTGTCTCATTGTGTCATGTGGATTACTGTTAATTTGTTATGCTGATCTGTTCTGTACGACATCTATTGCACGTCTGTCCATCCTGGAAGAGGGATCCTTCCTCAGTTGCTCTTCCTGAGGTTTCTACCGTTTTTTTTCCCCGTTAAAGGGTTTTTTTTGGGGAGTTTTTCCTTATCCGCTGCGAGGGTCATAAGGACAGAGGGATGTCGTATGCTGTAAAGCCCTGTGAGGCTGGGATATTGGGCTGTATAAATAAAATTGATTGATTGATTGATTGATGTTCCTCTGGAGCAGGAATGCATACAGCCTGAGGACGACATGCCACCTGAGCTGGAGGAAGAACATGGAGAAACAAACCAAATGGAGGACTTACCTGGGAGGGAGGATAATGATTTTTGGGACCTGCCTGTGGAGGATGCTGTCCCCTCGCCTGCATCAAGTGATCTCAAAAGTGAGGAGCTTCAGCGGCCTAGGCAGCAACACAGATGGCCTAAGGTTTTCACGTATGATAGACTTGGTTCACCAGCCTGCTACAACATGAGAATATTACCACTACATACAAACTACACAGTGCCATGGACATACACTGTGCAGCCGCACCGCTTCCAGCATTTTCGACAGTAGATACAAACATCGCACAACACTGAGTAGATGCACATACATTATATTCAAAGGACCATACAAAATGGACTGTTCAATGCAGAATTCACATTCAAATGGACTGTTGAACATAAAATGGACTGTGATTACACTCAACACCCATTTACATGACACTGTTGCAGTCAATTATAGTACACTCATGGACTGTACTAAAGGAGAGTGAAATTGACTTGTACATGCTGCACAAACGGAACTGTTTAAAAAAAGGGCAGCAATGGACTGTGAATGAACTGTGTTTACGCTATATGCAACCAAGTGGACTCTATAAGTCATAAATGACCAAAAGAGACAAAGGACACTGGTTATTTACTCGTGTGAAAGAATGTATGAAAAGAGTTCCAGACTGTAACACTGCATTACATAAGATAAACTGTAGCAGAAGTGACTGTCTGAAATGATACATCCTGTGTTTGGTAAAGCACAGTTTACTCCTTATTTGCACTAAAGGTCAAAGGTCAGGATGTTGAGGACAACATCTGTTTTGAGGGGGAGTATGTGACAAGTGATATGGCAGACATGACTAGTCACTCATTTGGGCATTGTTCATTTATATTGATCCATGCCTCATAATTGTTTGCACGTCATTCTGACAGTATTTAGTTTTAGTTTCATGTTTGATTGTGAATGTGTTAATATTGATTACTAATAATATTGTGTTTCAAAGAGGAGTACAGACAGGTGATGTAGAGCCACATCTGTGTGGGTTAATTGTTCGCTGCTCTATTAGTAATGTCTCGGGGATCCAGTAGGGGGAGCGCGCATCTCTTCCTCACTCATTACAGACGAGTGAAGGCAAGAGCTGCATGTGTGTCACACTCATTCATCTCCCATCACTATTCCCCTTGTTTAAGGTAAATATCGTACACAAAGCCCTGTAAAATTGTTAATGTGACGATAAGAGTTTCCTCTGTGTGACTGTGGTTTCAGTATGCAAGTAGAAATAGTTTCATTAAGTGTTTTAGAAGTTGTTGTGTATGGCTAATGCAAACGATGTTTAAGCTAAGCGGCTAGGTACCTCGTGGCTACGTCAGAAAGTTAGACTGTTTATAATTTCATGAACTCATGTTTGTACTGTGTAGTTTATGTGCTTTTTCACTTGTCCAAGTTGGATTTATGTTAGCAGCAAGATAAGTTAAGAGGTTAAAAACATGTATCATAATCTCATGGCAATGTAATAGTTTGTGTTAAAAATATAATTTAGATCATTTAGAATATGATAAAAATGTACGCTAGACATGGTTACTGTGGTCCTGAAGTTGGGTGTGATTATGCCTAATATGTGTACATTGTATTTGCCATGTTGAAATTTAAAACTCATTACAGACGAGTGAAGGCGAGAGCTGCATGTGTGTCACACTCATTCATCTCCCATCACTATTCCCCTTGTTTAAGGGCACAACACAAACATACCTTTTAAGTACATGTAGAGTCTATAAAACCACATTCATGAAAAACAGATTTAATTAACATTTTTTAAAATAATTAATTTACTAATATATTGGCCAAATGGATTAAATTACCATGAAATTGACACATGTTCAACCTCATCATTGTGACAATTAAAATATTAACAATAACATTAACAGAAAAACTATCACTCCATCAGCGTGCAGATAATCTGTAATGCCGACTGCCATACCCTTAAGGCTGTGGCCCGCTGGCCAGGAGGCACCCACGACTCATTTATTTTGCAAAACAGTACAGTGGGAATGCGTTTGGAGGCAGGGGCTGTGAGAAGTGGATGGCTTGTTGGTGAGCATCTTTTGTTCTAGTCTTTTATTTCAATTGTTTTTAGTTAGTATTTTTAGGAAGTCTCTATTCCGTTAATGTTAAAATGTTATATTGTTTTGGTGACCGGGCATATGGCCTTAAAACATGGCTGATGACACCATACGCAAACCCTGAAACCCCTCAAGAGGTGCACTATAATAACATACATGCCCACACACGTGCCGTAGAGCGCACTTTTGGCGTGCTTAAGGGCCGTTGGATGTGTTTGGATCAGATACGGACGGTGGCAAACTACTTTATACCCCTGAGAAGGTGTGCAAGATCATCCTGGCATGCTGTGTCCTCCACAATCTTACAATGACCCATGGCATTCCTGTAAGACCCGGCGTCATCGCTTCTAACAAACTGTGAAATTTACTACTTCTCTCCTCGCGTAACCGCTTCCTTCATTCATGAATCAACGCTAGGCAAGCAGTTTCCTTATATGGAGAAATGGAGGCATGGTAGTATGCTGATTGCAGATTGCGGACACGCGCCTGTCAATTTAGAATGGTTCTGATTTACTAACATACACACGGTGGCCGGTACGCACGTGTCATGAATCCGACGGTGATTTTGCGCAAGTACTTATTTTTTGCGGAGAGTAAGAACATTTCTGCGCAGATATTAGTGAATGAGGCTCATTGTCCCCAAAATATCCTCAGAATGCTATGGGTAAAACGTTCTTCCTTTGTTTATAAATGACATTACAGAAACATGTTATTTGTGATTTGAGGCATCAATTACATCCTGAAAATATTTTTGAAATATTGCTTTGTGCACATTCTTCATTTATCAACATATAACATTGTAAGAATGTTTTATAAATAACATAATGTAATCTGAGGCCTTTATAACACCATTAAAATGTTTTCTGAATGATGCTTTGAGAATGTTCTTTTGTGGTTTTCCTGTAACATCATGGAAATGTTCTATAGAAGAACATTCTATAATCAATTAACTCAACAACATCCCCAAAATATTCTAAGCATGTTGTAGACAAATGTTCTACATTTGTTAACATATCACATTGTATGATCTGAGGTATCAATAACATCCTCAAAACATGTTTCAAATATTTATTTAAAAATGTTCCTCATATGATATCATTTAACATTGTGGGAACATTTTATAAAATAACATTCTGTAATCTGTTACCAAACATTGTCCCTAAAATATCCCCAGAATTCTATGGGTAAAACGTTCTTCCTTTGTTTATAAATGATATTACGGAAACATGTTATTTGTGATCTGAGGCATCAATTACATCCAGAAAACATTTTTGAAATATTGCTTTGTGCACATTCTTCATTTATCATCATATAACATTGTAAGAATGTTTAAAAATAACATAATGTAATCTGAGGCCTTAATAACATCCTGAAAATATTTTTGAAATATTGCATTGAGAACGTTCCTTCTTTATTATCATATAACATTGTAAGAATGTTTAAAAAATAACAATGTAATCAGAGGCCTTAATAACATCCTGAAAATATTTTTAAAATGTTTCTTTGAGAATGTCCTTCCTTTGTTATGTAACATTGTGGTAATGTTTTATAGAGGAACATTCTGCAATCGCTTACCTCTCTAACATCCCCAAAACATTCTTAGAATGTTACATCTAAAACATTCTATCTTTGTCAACATTTAACAATACAGGAACATTATTTGAAATAAGAAACATAAGTATAATGTTCTGTGAACATTAGATGAAAATGTTTTCTTTAAAACATTAACAGAACCTATACGGAATGTTAGCCATTGTTGTGGGAACATTCCCTGCTAGCTGGGTTAAAAGAGCTACCTGATAATAGAGAGTTACAGTAATCCAGCCTTGAGGTAACAAAAGCGTGGACCAATTTTTCCGCATCTTTTCAGATCAGGATAGGCCTAATTTTCGCAATATTACGCAGATGAAAAAATGCAGTCCGTGAGGTTTGTTTTAAAAGAGAATTAAAAGACAAATCTTGATCAAATGTTACTCCGAGGTTTCTTACGGTAGTGCTAGAGGCCAGAGCAATGCCATCTAGAGAAACTATGTCATCAGATACAGAGTCTCTGAGTTGTTTGGGGCCAAGAACAATAACTTCAGTTTTGTCTGAATTTAACATCAGGAAATTGGTGCTCATCCAGGTTTTTATGTCTTTAAGGCAATTATGAAGTTTAGTTAATTGATTACTTTCTTCTGGCTTCATAGATAAATACAACTGTGCATCATCTGCATAACAATGGCAATTTACAGAGTGATTTCTAATGATGTTACCTAAAGGAAGCATATATAGAGTAAATAGGATTGGTCCGAGCACAGAACCTTGCGGAACTCCAAAACAAACTTTAGTACGTAAGGATGATTCATTATGAACGTGAACAAACTGAAAACAATCAGATAAATAAGATTTAAACCAGCTTAGTGCAGAACCTTTTAGGCCAATTAAGTGTTCCAGTCTCTGCAGTAGAATTTGATGGTCAATTGTGTCAAACGCCGCACTAAGATCTAATAAAACAAGTACAGAGACGAGTCATTTGTCTGAAGCAATCAGAAGGTCATTTGTAATTTTAACTAGTGCTGTCTCAGTGCTATGATGCACTCTAAATCCTGACTGAAATTCCTCAAATAAATTATTATCATGGAGAAAATCACACAGCTGGTCTGCGACTACTTTCTCAAGGATCTTTGACATAAAGGGAAGATTAGATATTGGTCTATAGTTGGCTAACACCTCTGGATCCAGGGTGGGCTTTTTTAGTAGAGGTTTAATTACAGCTACCTTAAAAGACTGTGGTACATAGCCTGTTAATAAGGATATATTAATCATATCTAATATATGAGTGTTAACTAAAGGTAAGACCTCCTTAAGTAGCCGAGTTGGGATGGGGTCTAAGAGACACGTTGATGATTTAGATGAAGAAATCACTGCGGTCAATTCTTGAAAAGAAATTGGGGAGAAGCAATCTAAATATATATTAGGTCTCACAGCTGTGTTTGAGGTTAGATAGGTACTATCTGAGGACAGGAGGTCATGAATTTTGCCTCTAATAGTTAGAATTTTGTCATTAAAAAAGCTCATAAAATCATTACTGCTAAGGGTTAGAGGAATACAAGGCTCAATAGAGCTTTGACTCTCAGTCAGCCTGGCTACAGTACTGAAAAGAAACCTGGGGTTATTCTTGTTTTCTTCTATTAATGCTGAGTAATAGTTTGCTCTGGCATTGCGGAGGCCCCTCTTATACGTTTTGAGACTGCCCAGATTAGACGAGATTCTTCCAGTTTGGTTAATCGCCAATTCCTTTCAAATTTTTGCGATATTTGTTTTAACTTACAGGTTTGAGAGTTATACCAAGGAGCGAACTTTCTTTGCTTTGTTAACTTCTTTTTAAGAGGAGCTACAGAGTCGAGTGTTGTTCGCAGCGAGCCTACGGCACTATCAACAAGATGATCAATTCGGGAGAGGTTAAAGTCTGTACGGGAAACCTCTGTTACTGAAGGACATGGTATTGAATTTTATGACGGAGTAATCATTTCCTTAAATTTTGCGACAGCACTATCTGATAAACATCTAGTATAGTAACTGTTGCTGAGTGGCGTGTAATCAAGTAAAAAGAAATCAAAAGTAATCAAATAATGATCCGATAGCAAGGGATTCCGTGGAAAGACTGTTAGGTTATCAATTTCAATTCCATACGTCAGAACTAGATCGAGGGTATGGTTAAAACAGTGAGTGGGTTCATGTACACCCTGACTGAAGCCAATGGAGTCTAATAATGAGATAAACGCGGTAGCCAGGGAGTCATTATCAACATTGACATGAATGTTAAAATCGCCTACAATAGTAACTTTATCTGATTTAAGAACTAAACTGGATAAAAACTCTGAGAATTCACATACAAATTCAGAATACGGGCCAGGAACATGGTACACTATAACAAATAAAATTTTTCCAGGTCGGATGTAAAAGACTAAGAATGAGGCTTTCAAATGAATTATAATCTAATTTAGGTTTAGGGCTGATTAACAGACTAGAGTTAAAAATGGCTGCAACTCCCTCTCCTCGGCCGCTGCCTCGAGGAATGTGGATATTATTATGACTGGGAGGAGTGGACTCATTTAGACTAAAATATTCATTTCAACACAGCCAGGTTTCAGTGAGACTGAGTAAATCAATATGATTATCTGATATTAATTCATTTACTAACACTGCTTTAGACGATAGAGACCTGATATTTAACAGTCCACATTTAATTCTCCTGTTTTGTCTTTCTGTCACAGAAGAGGTTTTAATTTTTATGAGGTTGTTATGCACAACTCCTCTTTGTTTAATTTTGGATTTAAATAATTTAGGTAGTCGGGGGACAGACACCGTTTGTATAAAACTATGAAAACTATGGGTGGGTAACTGAACTAGAAGCTCAGAGAAGCATGTAGGACTGCGACTCTGAGTTGTCAGGGATTTGAATTACTAATAAAATTTGCCAGGTTCCTAGAAATGAGAGCAGCTCCATCCAAAGTGGGATGAATGGCGTCTCTCCTAATAAGACCAGGTTTTCCCCAGAAAGTTTGCCAATTATTAACGAAACCCACATTGTTTGCTGGACACCACCTGGACAGCCAGCGATTAAATGATGACATGCGGCTAAACATGTCATCACTGGTCAGATTTGGGAGGGGTCCAGAGAAAACTACGGAGTCCGACATCGTTTTTGCATATTCACACACCGAGGCAATATTAATTTTAGTGACCTCCAATTGGCGTACCCGGGTGTCATTGCTGCCAACGTGAATAACACTCTTACTGAATCTACGTTTAGCTTTAGCCAGCAGTTTTAAATTTGATTCAGTGTCGCCCACTCTGGACCCAGGGATACATTTGATTATGGCCGCTGGTGTTGCTAACTTCACGTTCCTCAGAATAGAGCTGCCAATAACCAGAGTTTTATCCTCAGCGGGTGTGTCGCTGAGCGGGGAAAAGCGGTTGGAAACGTGAACAGGCTGGTGGTGAACCGTGGGCTTCGGCTTGGAGCTACGCCTCTCGCGAATGGTTACCCAACCTCCCGGCTGAACGGGTGTTACCAGAGGACCACTAGTGGAGGCTATGCTATGTGGCTCCGCACCGGCTACAGGGGACTGGCTAACTACCGCAGCTACTGAATGATTTTCCATGGTGCGGAGCCACGCTTCTAATTCACTAAGCCTCGCCTCCAACACAGCAAATAAGCTACACTTGTTACAATTACCACTGTCAGTAAAGGAGGCAGAGGCATAACTAAACATTTGGCACACCGAGCAAGAAAGAGCAGAGGGAGAAGCCATCACTAACTGTAAAGCTAATGTAGCTACCAAGGCTGGTAACGTGCAAACAACAGCTAAGAGATTAGCAGGGAAGTCGTAAAAAGGAGGAGAGCTATGAGTGCTTAAACAGAACGAGCGTGAGTTAAGACTTGAAGTAGATGTTAAAGCAGCTGAAGTGAGAAAGCATAAAGCAGGCTAGTAGAATTCACTAGAGCAGTACAGAGGCGCTGTCACAGAAACGGAAATGACACAACTTGCTTACCGCAATACGTCAGCACGTCAGAGTAACAGTCTAACAGTCTAAGTCCAGACTCACCACCGGCTACTGCTCCACCAGTTCTTGATCCCTGTCATCCTGTCCTTCAAGTGTAGCTCCACAGTTATACAATGAACCCAAAACCGAAATTGCTGGTAGTTATAGTAATCATATAACTTTTAGGAGAGGATTTTTTTTTGCCCTTTAAATAGATTTAAGATGAACTATTAATTTCCTTCCTGAGTGATCCTGTCTTTGTAACCCAGTTTGGAAATTTCCAACTCAGCATAAAATGTGTAATAATGTGCTTATCAAATAACACCCTATCCAAACAGAATAGACAGGTAGTAATAACTGTCAAACTCTTCTCGATATAAGCAAAGCCCCCTACACAATTTGGCTCACCAGTAAAGGTCAGTCAGTAAACATAACTTCAAGCTCTTGAACTGGATAGGCCACAACATTTTACAGTGAATAACATTATTAACAGGTGGCACGGTGATGTGGTGGTTAGCACTCTCGCCTCACAGCAAGAGGGTTGCCGGTTCGATCCCGGGCGTGGGAGCCCTTCTGTGCGGAGTTTCCATGTTCTCCCCGTGTCAGCGTGGGTTCTCTCCGGGCTCTCCGGGCACTCTGGCTTCCTCTCACAGTCCAAAGACATGCAGATTGGGGACTAGGTTAATTTATAACTCTAAATTGTCCATAGGTGTGAATGTGTGCGTGAATGGTTGTCTGTCTCTATGTGTCAGCCCTGCGATAGTCTGGCGACCTGTCCAGGGTGTACCTTGCCTCTCTCGCCCGATGTCAGCTGGGATAGGCTCCAGTCCCCCTGCGACCCTCAAGAGGATGAAGCGGTTAGAAGATGAATGAATGAATAAACATTATTAATCGTAATTGTGCAATTTAACCTTACATATAAACGATAACCCTCTGTAAAAACTGCATTCTATGGTCACCTGTATGAGGTTCATGTTAGATTCCTCATTCTCAGTTTTTCTCTAGAGGTCCGTAATGCAAAATCCTCCTCAGTCTTAAGCTGAAGGTCTGGAGAGGTGCTCGGCATACTGACAGGCTTCCTCTAGATCCATGAAGAACATCTCTGACTCGTCTTGAGACACTCTCACCTTCACGGGATACAGTAATCTAAATCTGACCCCAGGTTTGTCACGTAGCATCCTTCTAACTGGGGTGAATATGGCTCACCACTTGAGGTGGGAGATCCCTGAAAATCTGGATCAGCTGGCTATGATATGTTAGATCTTTGATGGACATCGCTTTCTGTATTATGTCTTCATAAGCATGACAGTGATGTATCCTTGCAATGAGATGTCTAGGGGGCTCATTGTCACCGGGTCGTCTCTGCAGGGCTCTATGGGCTCAGTCTATTTCTGGTGCTTTTTCAAGGTGTAATACCTTCTTTAACACGTGAGCCATTAAGTCCCTTGTTTTCTGGCCATCTTCTCTCCCCTCTTTGATTCCGACTACTCTCAAGTTCTGTCGTATCTATCGGCCTTCCAGGTCCAGACATTTTTCTGAGAGAGTTTTAACTTGCCCAGAAAGTTTCTTCACCTTGTCTTCCAAATCCTGTAGTGTATCCAAAGTGCCGTTAGCCGAATCTGCTAGCTCTTTCAAAGTTTGGTTTTGTGTATCAATTTGGGCCCTTAGTGTTGCTATCGCTGCGTCATTTTCGGCAACCTATCCTCTCAATGTGGTGGTAACCTCCGAAATCTCAGCCAAGATTTTGTTGTGAATCTCTAACTTTACGAGCATCAGCTCTGAGTGTAGCGACGCTATAGCCTCCAGCACGTCCCTGTTGTCGGCTCTCTGGGCGACCTTGCCCACACTTGTGTCTGTGGTTGAGCTGGAGGCGTCGATCAGGCCTGCTTCATTGTTCACGTCCAAATTTGTAGTGACCTTTTTCGGGATTTTCCACGGAATTGCTCTTCAAATTGAGAGAGTTACGTATACCACCAGAACTCTTCTTCAGTTAAAGCATGTATGGTTTTGACAAAATGAAGTTTTAAACTAAAAATCTGCAGGAGCTACTGGTGAGTGTGTCCTACTCGCTTATTGCTCGACAGTGCCCCTGGGTCCTTACATTCTTTTTTTGTTTTTTGTTTTTTTTTATGGGGCATTTTAGCTAGGGATGCACCAAATATTCAGTAACCGAATATATTCGGCCGAATATTGAAAAAAAAAAAAAAAAAAAACACATTCGGTATTTGGTGGAATAAGTGAAAAGCAAGGCCGAATAATAGCGGCGTGTTTTGATAACACAATCAAAAAGCGTGTGGTGACGGACGGAGTAAAATGTCGGCAGTGTGGCGATATTTTACTCCGTCTGTCACTGCACTCGCATTTGCGACTAAAAATAGTTTTGTTCGAGCAAAATAAATCATTCAGCACGCTGTGCGAGTACAGATTTCAACCAGCAGCAGAAACGAAAGGCGAATCCCTCCGGTTGTGGGTTGAACCGGGGTCACAGACACAGACAGGAATGTATTCCTGTCAAGTACGGTGGCCATAGGCTTACCGGTGACAGAGAAGTCTGGCTCCAATAATGTCCTCTTCTTGGCGTCATGACTGCCCAAAAGTACCTGGACAGCCAAGCCGTGGCAGCACACAGGTATGTGACGTGTCAGAGGAGAAACGAGCCGTTGACATTTCTCTCTTTATGGCAGGTAACGGTCCACAAACCTCACCGCACTTTAGAGACTGTTCTTTACTTATGAAGGGAGTGTTATTTACTTGTCAGAGTAGGATGGTGGCTGGTTGATTTTTATTTTATTTATTTATTTTATTTTGATCCCCGCTATGTTAATCACTTATTGATGATGTTTTTGAAGTATGAATAAGTCAATAAGTAATTTATTCCATTGAAATATCTTTGATGTATTATAGAGAAGTGATTTATCTTTTTATAAATGACAAAAGGCACATCTGCCTCATTTTCGCTGTGGTATCGTGATTCTACTCAGAACCATGATATTTTCACTGGTATCGTACCGTGGGTCCCAGTTTTGGTACCGTGACAACACTAATCTGGAGGGTGTTCATCTGCAAAAACTAATGAAAAACTAAACAATGGTATTCGGTATTCAGTACTTGGTATTCGGCCAAGCGTTTAATTTCATTCAGCTTTGGCTTCGGCCACAAATTTTCATTTCGGTGCATCCCTAATTTTAGCCTTTAATTGATAGGACAGACAAGCGTGAAGGGGGGAGAGAGAGAGGGAGGGAGTGACATGCAGCAAGGGGCCAAAGGCTGGAGTCGAACGCGGGCCGTTGCGGCAACAGCCTTGTACATGGGATGCCTGCTCTATCCACTAAGCCACTGACGCCCCATCCTTACATTCTTAAGTGCCTTGGTAAAAGACACTTCAATTGAGTTTTATTCAAGCCCTGGTGCCACAAAGTCTACTCCCAATTAAGCCTGGGCAACAGTGCAGTACCATAGCAGATATTGTTAGCGACCTGAATATGAGCAGAAAAAAAAACACAGTGACTCTGAACATATAATAATTACTGCAGTTATACTGTAAAACAAACTATATTGCACAGAAACATTGCATTCTCTTGCAGTGCAATTAAATGAATGCTCAATAGGCAAGGAACCTAGCACAATAGTCAGTTACTGAAGCTAACATTTAGAATTAGAAACACTTATATCCGTTGATGAACTTAAGGACATCATGAACAATGTAGTGATAAGGAAATGTGCTTGTTTTTCTTGAGAGGCCACTATGTTTGAATAGTTGTTGTTTTACTGGTTAAATAATGGTTAAATAAATAAAATAAAATAAAAACATTAAAAAAAAAATGGGAAAAAAAACATGTAGTTTTCCCATCCCCACCACAGGTCAGAATTACATTTTTGGTGTATGCACACTGTGATATCCACAAATTTAGTCCAACAAAGGAAAACACACTGTAAGAAGTGCCACCATTGTGAGTCAGTATCCTTCTTTTTTGGGGGCAGCCATCATCTAAGCCAAGAAGGGTGGAGCATGACCTTACAGCATACAGATGAATTAAGCAGGATTTACACTTGTGCCTCAGCTCTTTGCAGAGCCTATGCCGTAACCTATGCACGTGGTCTACGCCGCTGTGAGCATTTATACTTGTGCGGTGGTGTGTCTGTGTAACTCTGTGGTTACACTTCCATAACACTAGTCAGCGGTGTCATTCTGTGAAGTGATGTAAAGTTAAGTTGATTAAAAACACACCCAAAACACACAAGTACACACTATAACTCGCAGGATTCACAGACAAAGCACTTGTCTTTCTTTTGAACACATTTTCCCCACAAACACAACATGCTAATGCTTTTAGCACAAGCATACGGCATTTTACATTGTATAAATTAGCCTAGCGGCTAGCAGACATTTCTTCGACTCCTATGAAGCCTGGGACAATGGCAACATTTTACAAAATTCGGCTCCATCACAACTCACAAGGAAATATGCCATGCTAATGTTATTAGGTCAAGCCTTTAGCATTTTACATTGTATAAATTAGCCTAGCAATGAGCAGAGATTTCCTTTACTCATATGAAGCCAGGATAAATGGGAACTGCCCATTGGTTTGACAGCCCATTGGTTCGACATCCCATTGTTCCGACCATATTAAACTCATTGTTCCGAAGTCCATTCTGAAATCATCATGATGCCCTGTGGTTAAGGTCTGGTTAGGTTTAGGCACAAAAACCACTTGGTTAGGGTCAGGAAAAGATCATGGTGTGGGTTAAAATGAAAAAGAAAGTGACAAACACATAAGCCGTGAGCCTGCTCCGCCTCAAGCCGGTCGCGGCGCACCATACACCGCGAGCCGTTCAGCACCGTGGACAGTCAAACTAATGGGATGTCGAACCAATGGGCTGTCGAACCAATGACACGGACCCAGATAAATCACACAAAAGATTTAAAATGCTATTTTGTGGGGGCTTTATTTTCTTCACAATTTAATGTTTCTTACCTGTGAAATTATAATAAATAAAAGCTTTTGTTTCCAATTCGGGAAATGGTTTCAGCTTACAAAAAAAAGACAGGAGGTCTGCGTCGCTGCGACCTGTAGTTACATTTCTAGGGAGGCGCACATCAGGCTAAGGCATAGGGTTACCTCAGTGCAGAGCCTATGCCGTAGGTACTGTATCCATTCAACACAGAAGTACACATTTGGCTTTAATAGTCCAGGTAGAGCTAGCTAATACTGACAGAGCATGAGCATGTTACTTTAACCAGTTTAACCACACCAAGGGATGGCCTTTTCAACACTGACCCTGGGTGTATAAATCCTGCAGCGTGGGGTGTGAGGATCCAATGAGTGTGATGTAATGGTTTTTAATCCTTGCGTGCCTCCACAGTCCCATTGTTATAACCGAGACACCTCCTTTGCCGTCCTTTGTTTGTATTCCTGTATAAGAAGGATGGTGACAGGAAGTGGCTTTCTGAATGCTGAGAGAGAGTTAGGGTCTGTCCAGTGGAGTAGCGGTAGTTGATGAGTTGTGTGTAGTACTAGTACTAGTAGGTTACCAAGGAGGAAGTGGGTATACTGTCCTATACATTCCAATGGCTTTTTGGTTGATAGGTGGGTATACTGTAAACAGCCAGAAAAAGAGATGGGTATACCCTGTATAACTGCGTATACCCTCCACTACACCACAGGGCCTGTCCAGTATCTAGTTATTAATATCTATGGTCCTGATACATGCATGTCGAAGTATACTTGAGCAAGATACTGTTATAGGCATATGTTAATACTTGTTATTGGAGGACGCCTAGTGCCATCTCAAGATAGTGCAGGTTCTGTGCAAGGGGACTTATGCACATGTGCGGGTTGGCCTTTGTTTTTAACGGAAATAAAGTTCATGCTGGAGCATGGTGTCAGAAGCGGTCTAGCTCCGCTAACGAAAACCACGCCATGGCGAGTAATGTTCCTGCACCCGAAGGTATGCAAATGTCCAGGGATTTAGCAAAAAACTGGGAAGTTTTTAGGGCAGAGTTTGAGGACTTTCTGCTGGCAACAGGTCTGAGCGAGAAGTCAGGAAATTCGGGCAGCGGCACGGGTAACGAGTGCCGGCACATCTACACAGCCTCATATTAATGGAGGATCAAAAGAAGGACCCGAAGGCTATATTACATGCACTGGGGACATATTTCAAGCCGGTAAAGAATGTGATTTATGAAAGATACATGTTTGGATGTTGTACACAAGAGACTGATGAACTGATCGACAGTTTTCTGATGAGGCTGAGAGAAAGAGCATCATCATATGAGTACCGAGAGCTTAAGGACGAGCTGATACGGTTCGGGCTCGTGCTCGGTGTTGCTAGTGAGGACACCAGATGGCGCTTGCAGCGCGAACGGGAACTGACGCTACAGGCACCAGTCAAAATCAGCCGGCTCGCAGAACTGACTGAGAAACGCATAAGGATTATTGAAGGCCCACAAGTACAGACGGACAGCGTGCATGCTGTGCACAGACAAGGTGAGCGACGGAAAATGTATGGAAAAATGGCAGGGAGAGACCCGCCAGGGAGCTGTAAATATTGTGGAAACAACCACAAGAGAGGCAGAGAACAATGTCCAGCCTATGGCAAGATATGCAGAGTGTGTGGCATTTCAAACCACTTTGCCAAAGTATGCCAAGCCAGTAATAAGTCGGACAAAATAAAAAAAGTGCATGTGATAGAAGATGCTGAGCAAGGAGAAGGGGACTCAGATACTGACGAAAGACTGTTCCTAGCCACTGAATGCATTAACACTGTGGAATACCCAAGGCGAAAGCGAAAGTGGTTTGCACACCTGATTTTGAATAAGAAAAGGCAGGCATACCAGCTAGATTCAGGTGCCACCTGCAACATAATGAGCCGCAGGACAAAAGAGAGGCTTTCACCGGGAACTGCATTACTCTCAAGTGCATCCAGGATTAAACTGTACTCTGGACAATGGATGTGGTCACTTGGGACTTTCCACACAGACTGTATCATTCGGGGAGAGAAGCACAACCTCATATTTGAAATTGTGGAGACCAAGCAAGAGCCTCTGCTGTCAGGGGACACATGTGAACATCTGGGCCTTATGAGCATCACAATCCCAGATGAGCTGCAAAAAGCAGAAGCAAGCCAGCCCACACCGCTCACAAAGGAACAGCTGTTACAAAGATACCAGGACGTCTTCAAGGACCCAATTGAGTCAGTCCCAGGTGAGGTGCACTTTGAACTTGACCCCAGTGTAACGCCTGTACTGTGCATGCCACGCAACGTTCCAGTAGCCTTGAAACAGAGAGTTAAGAAAGAGTTGGACAGACATATTAGAGACGACAACATCTGAGCCAACAGCATGGATTAGTAACATGGTGACCATCGCAAAACCAGAAAAAATCAGACTTTGTATCGATCCAAAGCCTCTGAACCAAGCACTGCCAAGGTCTCACTACCATATGCCGACGCTGTATGAGCTGCCCAAAGCTTGCATTTTTACACTAGTGGAGGCTCGCAATGCCTTCCTACAATGCAAGCATCACGACGCCAGCAGCCGTCGGCCAACCTTCTGGACACCATGGGGCCGAATGAGGTGGCTAAAGCTCCCATTCGGAGTCTCAGTTGCACCTGAAATCTACCAGTGCAAACAGCACAAACTGCTATCGGGTCTGGCTGGCATCGAACCAATAGCGGAAGACATTCTGGTGGTCGGCTGCAGTGATACAGATGCAGAAGCCGAGAACGACCATGACAACAACTTACAGGCCCTCACGGGGCGCTGCAGGGCTGTGAAGCTCAGGCTGAGTGAGCGCAAGCTGCAGTTTAAGCTCAAGGCTGTGCACTTCCATGGTCACATACTGTCCTCAGACGGCCTGAAAATCGACCCTGAGAAAACACGGGCTGTGTTGGAAATGCCTACACTCATGGATGGGAAAGCTGTGCAATGCTTCATCGGGTTCGTAACGTATCTTGCTAGATTCCTGCCAAAGCTTTCTGAGACCTGTGATCCACTCCACAGGCTCCTGGACAAGGACACTCAATGGCACTGGTTGCCCAAACATTAGGATGCAGTGCGAGAAATAAAGCAGATGGTCTCCAGCACACCTGTTCTCAAATATTATGATGTCACCAAACCTGTTACAATCCAGAGCAATGCTAGTATGACCGGACTGGGGTGCTGCTTGTCACAAGGGGGACAGCCCGTGGCTTTTGCTTCAAGAGCACTGACACAAACAGAGCAAACTACGCTCAAATAGAGAAGGAGTGTTTGAGCATAGTTTTCACCTGCCAGAGATTCCACCAGTACTTATATGGCAGGGAGACAGTCACTGCAGAAACAGACCACAAGCCGTTAATAACTATCTTCAAGAGACCGCTCCTGAAAGCACCAGTCGTCTCCAAAGCATGTTGCTGCAGCTGCAAAACTACAATCTCAACGTTGTGTACAAGCCAGGGCCCGAGATGTATGTCAGTGACACTTGGAGCAGGGCAACTCCATCTGGCCGCGGGTCAGACACCCCATATGCACTACATGCTGCGTACATCATGGACAGCAACCAGGATGTGTATGCACAGGTTGACCAAGCGCAGCATCTGAACGTTACAGCCTTCAGATTCCAATAAATTACACAGCACACTGAAACGGATGATGCACTTCAGGAACTGAAGTCTGTTATCATCGGGGGGTGGCCAGATTACAAGGACATCCCGCTGGCAGTGCGGGAATACTGGCCCTTTAAGGATGAACTGAATGTCCAAAACGGGGTGCTATACAGAGGGCAGTGTGTAGTAATCCCAAAGGCCCTGAGAGCAGACCTGCTCAAACGCATACACACCAGCCATATTGGTGGGGAGGCATGTTACAGATGAGCCAGGGATACGCTTTTCTGGCCAAGCATGAAAGCAGAGATAAAAGACTTTGTGGCAAAATGTTCTGCGTGTAATGAATATGCACAAGCCCAACAGAAGGAATCCATGATGTCACACAATATACCAGTATGTCCCTGGCAGACAGTGAGCATGGATGTTTATTCTTATGCCGGCAAGGACATCCTTGTCATCACACGCTGCAAAGCCCAGTTTGCTCGATATGGGCAGCCAAAGTGATCACTGACAACGGCTCGTAGTTTGCTTGCGAACAGTTCAGGAGGTTTGCAGCCAGCTGGGGATTCAGCCATATCACATCCTCACCCAACACCCCAAATCGAATGGTAAGGCAGAGTCAGCTGTTAAGATAGTCAAATCACTCTGCAAGCAGGCGAAACTTGATGGCACAGATGCGTGGTTGTAGATCCTCCACTGGCGCAACACACCAACAGAGGGGTTGGACAGTAGCCTCGCACAACGCTTAATGTCACGCAGGTTCAAAACTTCACTGCCAGTCACTGACAATTTGCTTCTGCCACACATGGTGGATGGAGTTGCAGAAAAGTTGCGATGGAAACGGCGGATTGCAAAGTCAGCCTATGACACCTCCGCCAGAGAACTCCCTGAGCTAAATGTTGGAACTCGGATAAGAATGAAGCCCCTTCCAGGAGACCCCACAGGACGGTGGTGGCTCGGCCAGTGTCTTCAGAAGGTGGCTCCCCGATCATACATGGTGGATGTCGACGGCACACTTTACAGACGCAACCGTGTGGATCTGCGTGTTGCAGAGCGTTCAGCCCAAACACAGCAGGTGGGAATGCCAGAGCAGAGCAATCCTGATCAGGGACATCTTACTGGAGAGACAGTGTCAGCTGAGACAGGGACTGTCTCATGTCAGAGCGAAGCAGGACAGGGGTAATCTCCTCAAACCCCAGCTGCACGGATGCAGTGTCAGCACTCTACACCAGGAAGATCTGTGGACAAAGACTGAACTTGTAACAACCCCCCCCCCTCTTTACACACACACACACACACACACACACACACACACACAATTCCTCACCTATCCTCGGCTTAATACCCCTGGACTGTTATGCCCCAGGACTGTTCACTCATAGCCCAGGACTGTTCATTGAGTTGCGTGCATTAAGGGCACATATGTCAAAAAAAAAAAAAAAAAAAAGGCATGTATGTGTTTGGAATGCAATGTTGTGAAACTGCTATAGATGTACATGCAGACTTGAAGGAAGTTAAAAGGGGACAGCCCACAAGTTATTAGGTCAGTCCAGAGGTTTAAGGTCTGCCCACAAATTAATATGTTAATGTTTGTTTGATCACAACAGCTAAAGGGAAGGAGATGTTATAGGCATATGTTAATGCTTGTTATTGGAGGACGCCTAGTGGCGTCTCATGATAATGCAGGTTCTGTGTAAGGGGACTGATGCGCATGTGCGGGTTGGCCTTTGTTTTTAACGGAAATAAAGTTCATGCTGAAACAGATACTGAACCCCAGACAGTGTGTGAGTGTGTTAAAAGCTGAGTAGCAGGAGGCACCCTGTATGGTAGCCTCGGCCACCAGTGCATGAATGTGTGTGTGAATGGGTGAATGTGACTCGTAGTGTAAAAAGTGCTTTGAGTGGTCGGATGACTAGAAGGGTGCTATGTAAGTGCAGTCCATTTACCATTTACCCTTATGGTCTTGAACGCTTAATTGCGCATTCATGCAGCACCAGGTAGTGGCAAGTGTCTTCAAAGTTTGAAAAATGAAAAAATACACAGTATACTTAACTTACACCTGATGCACACTTTTTCCTAAACCCTGGGAGTGATACTCGAAGCGAAGGGTTTCCCACAAATAAACACCAGTCAAGTTGTTGGCGATAGTACATTTTTATGCTGGTTTCAGGACTGACATTAATCAGAAAACATAAAGAAGTTTAAGATTGTAGTATGTTGGTTGTTCTCATTGTAGGGGCTAAGGGCTCATTTATTTTCAACATTAGATACAGAGACCGAGACAAACAGGCCCCTCTGTTCGTACTCTGCATTCATTTCATCTGTATTTGTGCATGTTTTCTGAAAGCTTACAGATACAGACAAAGTGAAGAAGTACCGCTGGACATCATGGAGGCCATGTAATGTAGTTCAAGCAACATACATTGGTCGGAGATAACGAAGAAATTAAAGTAATGGCAGAACAGAACTAATTGGTAATATATAATAATACATATTAATATATGGTGAAATTAATGAAAATAATTCTCTGTCCACAGGTCAGGATGTATAATGGCTGCAAAGACTGCAACAGTCTACAACATTGCCTCCATTTACGACCTCCTCCACTGTCCCCTTGTTTGTTGTTGTGGGATTTTTTTTTCTGTAACCTCTAGTGCCATCTATTGGCTGTATCTATGCTATCATAAAGGATGCATACAAGTATGAGGCAGTGACATTTACAATGTTTGAAATGGAAATGTCTATTTTTGTATGTAAAGGGAGCCTAAATGAACCTTAAACCTAAGATTAAAGCCACCAAGGGGCTGCAGAGACAGGTTAATAATGGATGCGCTGGCCATAGCGCTGCTTAGTAGTGTCTAATGGAAATAAGAGAGTCAAACTTTGGTTTCACACCTTTTATAGTATATTTATTGCTCATTGTTATGGTCTTCATTGTGTTGCATGCAAGAATCCATAATCACAGTCCATAAAACTGCATATATCCAAACATTTAACAAATACAAAAAACACGTTCACCTAGCATGGCATGGCAGTCAAAGAACTGTTTGTGGTCCTCCGTCCAGGAACACCTTTCCCCTGAATTAAGGTAATACCTTTACATGGTAAATAACACCAAACACAAAGTTGCCATCTACTGGACCAATTTGGTGCCTTCATACAAAGATCTATAAATAGCTCCTACACATACACCAATGTTGTGACAGCACCTCTACAGATCGTTAACATGTAATATGTGTTTGTTATGATGGGACTGATAAGAATCATACTGCATATCTGAGACACTCAAGATAAGTATTACACATCATATCCTTTTATCAAAGATTTGAGAAATATCCTCCGGTAAACATTTTACAAGACACCATTTAGAGGTAATCACATCATGTATCTTTTCTGTATAGTAGTTCCATGTGCTTCTAAATAACTCAGTTTAACAGGTTTATTACCGTAAAACTTGGTGTATAAGTCGCACTTTTTTTCCCCTTTTTTTCATCTAAAAAGTTGGGTGCGGGTTATAGACCGGTGCGACCTACAGACCAAGGTAAATGCTGACATAGGTAATTTGACCCACAAGATGGCGTTATGTAGTAATTTAACTCATTCGTTTTTGTGATTTGAGTAAGCATTTATAGTTACAGCCCACACTGTAATAAGGTACTGTAATGCTGTCTTCTTAAAAAAGAAAAGATGTGTAAAGATGACAAAATGGCCGCACTTAAAAGTAATAACAAGTACAGTCTTTGGAGAGCAGCCACAACATTGCGTGGACCCCTGCCATAATTGATTCTAATCAATTATGAAATCAAAAGTATGCCAAACAGATGGCTGGGATAGGATCAAGTCAGCAGGTAGAGGTGGGTTATGTGGTGTCGGGGTTCAGTATGAGAGATGGCTCCCAGACAAGAGCTTATTCATATTATTCATGTGTCCAGGTTGATATTCAACCTGTTGTAGGTTATCTCTGAAGAGGGCTGCAGGGTCATCACATTCTACCTTGAAGTCAGTGTCATTGAAATATATTAACTGTTTCATGAATGGTTAACCAATGGAGCCAACTATGACTTGTTTATGGGTCCTGTAAATACAATATTGTAAAATAACAGAATTTATCAAATAGTTTTGCAATAAGTGAATGGTTTGGTGGGACGATTACCCACACAAAAAGAAAAGAAGACTGGATAGATATAAACAGTGGGTCACACCATTTGTCAACAGTTGTCTGCAGTTGCCCCTCCAGCACACACACACACACACACACACACACACACACACACACACACATACTATGAATGTTTATAATGATTGTGCTTCCATAAGACCATGTACCTTTTTCCAAAATTCATTAGGTCATTTGTTCACCACATATGAAGAATTAAATCAAATCAGGCCAATCAGGTCCCCTGCTGCTGGCTTCCAGGGTTGGACATCAAGATAATTAATTATTAATTGGCAAATATAATTCTATTATTGGTATTTTTGTTTGAGCTCCATAAAACATTTAAATGCAACTTTGATCACTCAGTCTTGCTTTATAATTATCAATCACTCAACTACCTTTAATGCTATAAACCTCCATATCTATTCCAGTGGCACAGTCCAGGCTCCACAGCATGATGTTACATAACTACATAATTATTATAAATGAATGAAAATTGTCTTTTTCTGTTGGGTCAGGTTCAGGTGTAGAGGCTTTCTGCTAAGACAGGGTGCTGTTGGGTTAATGTGTACAATTAAACATTCACCTTCATCTTCCATGTCCTGCCCACCTCACAGTTACTTTGACTGACAACAGCCTCCCTCTCACCATAACTGAGACATACATTACGACTGAGACATACTCTCTATGCCCAAACTAACTCCCAGGATAAGTGCTGTACTTGACCATAGTCTTTTTAACATCTCCTCCTTTTAACAGAAAATTGTTTTATCATTTAAGGACTATATACAATGGGGTGAATAAGTATTTAACACATCAACATATTTTCCTTAAACATATTTCTAGTACAGCTATTCACATGAAATTTACACCAGACACTGGAATTAACTCAATAAACTACACAGATAAAGAAATCATAACATTTCAAGCCATAAATGGTTATGAGAAATAAAGATGAATAACACAGGAAAAAAGTATTGAACATGCCAACTGAAATGTATTTAATACTTGGTGGAGAACTTTTGTTTGCAGTGCCAGCGTTTGCTTCCTCTATCGGGTAATCGATCTGTCACAGTGAATTTTGATCTTCAGCGTCTTCCACAAATGTTCTTTCAGGTTTAAGTTTGGTGATTGACTGGGCCATTCAAACAATCTTTATTTTCTTCCTCTGGAACCAGTTGAGTCTCTTCTTTGCATCATGTTTTCAATCGTTGTCTTGCTGGAAGGTCCAATTCAATTTTTTTCAGTTCAATTTTATTTATAAAGCCCAATATCACAAATCACAATTTGCCTCACAGGCCTTTATATCATACGACATCCCTCTGTCCTTAGGACCCTCACAGCAGATAAGGAAAAACTCCATCTGTGTCTAATTCTCACCGTCCTGGTGGATGGCAACCTAAAGAAATTTATGGTATATGGCTCCATTCATCTTCTCTTTTTTTATGTGAATTCTGCTGGTACTACAAAAAGAGAAACAGTCCCATACGATGATGCTTCCACCTCCAAACTTCACTGTAGGTGTGGTATTATTAAGGTCATATACAAAACCATTTCTCCTCCTAACATTACACGTTGTACTGTCTCGTCTGACCCATGATCTACAGGCTTCTACAAATTTTGTGAAACAAAAATAAAACAAGCTTTTGGGTAAGACTCTCAACTGACTCCAGCAGGGAAAAAATAAAGGTGTCCAAATGACCCAGTCAGTCATCAGACTTAACCTGATTCACCAGCAAACCCAACCCCAACGCCCCCACCCCAGAATCTTCTAGATTTATGGACTGTTTGTTTGGAAGAATGCACCAAAATCCACCTGGACATTGTGAGACTGATTTCTTCTTAAAAGCTGGCATAACAAACAAAGGCTTCTCCACCAAGTAGGCCTATTAAATTCAGTTGGTATGTTCAATTTTTTGGTATTTTGTTTTTTTGGTATTTTCAAGTTTTTGATTAATTAAAATATGATCATTTCTTTATCTGTGTAGGTTTCTTGAGGTAATAGCAATGTGTGGTGTAAATTTCTTGTGTGGAAATATGTGTGTGTGTGTATAATGAAAAAAAATGTTGACGTGTTGAATACGTTTTTCCCCCACTATATATTAAAAGCGTTTACAGCGCTTTAAAGTCAAAGGCTCATGCGAGGAGTGGTTATGTAATAAAATAAGAATGGTGAGAAGACCCTCCTCCTGAGAGTGACCACATCACAATCACAGTGAGCTAAGAAACGTTATCAGGGCGCACACACCGCGGCGCGCACTGATCCACTTGTTATTCTTGTACTGACTGGTTGACGTTTGGCTGTGGAGCAGTAACCTGGAGACCTTCTGAGGACGCAGACATGGAAAAAGGAGCAAGACCAAACTGGGACAACCCCATAGAGTTTGTTCTGGCATGTGTATCGTACGCAGTCGGACTGGGAAACGTGTGGCGTTTTCCATACCTTTGTCAAATGCACGGCGGAGGTAAGTGACCGATTCATTTACATAAGAATAGCCTACTGAATAGTGACAAGTTCATGTTTTACCAACGGGCTGTGCTCTCCACCAGTGTGGTTGCATTTTATATAGGGAAACCACCTTCATTTTCAACAAAACTGATCACAAAACTGATCCTCATGTGAGATTTAGCTGCACCTGAATATAACGAGCCTTTTCATTTCACTTCCACACAACACACCCAGAGTGAGAGTGTGGGTGTCAGTGTAAATAATTTACAGTAGTGTGTTATCCTCGTTTAAACCCGAGACCTCACACAATTGTACCTCTGCCCTTTAATATCGAGAAAAAAAAAATTAAATTAGTAGTAGTTACGCTATTCCTGGTACAGGGGAACATATCCTCCGGTTTATTGACTTGTTGCCAGTAATCTGAGTCATGCAGGTGCTGTTTCTGGCGTAAATATGCAAAAAACTGGACTGAATGAGTTGGACAGTCAGTTGACCTATAGTTGAGACTGGCAGTAAACTTATTGCAGGTCATAAACAAGGGTAGAACCGGAATTAGTTGACATTTATACAGCATGCAGCAATATCTACAGACTTTACACTCTGTAGCACCATAGTGAGGTGATAAGAGACAATACACAGTAGTAAAATAACATGAGTACAGAAATTATCCATAACTTCCATAATTTTAGTGGGTTTTCCTCTCAAAATTTCAGCAGTAAACTCTCATACTGCCTGAGTCATTCCAGCTTTTTATTTCTAACTGCCAGAAAGCTGCAGCCCAGAAAAGCCATTTGTTTTTCTACTGCATGAATATGAAATTTGTCAATCTATTCAAAACCCTGTGTCACAGTACAGTATAGTAGTACTGTGGTAAAGTAAGTAGTGCAATAAAACCATATAAGGCACACTGTAAAAAGGTTGCTGTAAATTTAACAGCAACTTACCGGCAGCGGGATGCCAGTAAGTTACTGTTTTTGTTGTTGTTGCTGTTGTTGTTGTTTTTACTGTATTTTAATTATTATTGTATTGTATAATTTTTTGAAGGATTTTTTATTTTTTGGTTTCAGTTTACAATTAGTTCCAATAACTTTCAACAAAGTCACAGTCCATGACTGAAATGAGAAATTGCTAGCAATATGTTTCTGTCAGAGGGTCACCAAAATGTTACAGTTTATCCTGATGGGAATATGAATGTACAAACCACATTTCATCACAGTCCATCCAGCAGTTGTTGAGATATTTCAGTCTGGACCACAACAAGTGTCCAAAGCCAGAAAAATGCTCTAATATCCAGGCTGATGTTACCAAATACTCCTCTGAGAGTGCTGAGCCACTGAGAGACACACACAGTCATTACAACCCACTAACGTTAGCAAGATGAAAGACCACTAAAGATGGAAAACAATATGTCATATAATATTTGAGGGCGGCACAGTGGTGTGGTGGATAGCACTGTCGCCACGGGTGCCCTTCTGTGAGGACTTTGCATGTTCTCCCCGTGTCAGCGTGGGTTTTCTCCGGGTACTCCGGCTTCCTCCCACAGTCCAAAGACATGCAGGCTGGGGATAGTGTAGGTTCATGGGTGACACTAAATTGGCCGTAGGTGTGAATGTGAGTGCGAATGGTTGTCTGTCTCTACATGTCAGAGTGTACCCCGCCACTTGCCCAATGTCAGCTGGGATATGCTCCAGCCCCCCCGTGACCCCCAAGAGGATAAGCGGGTAGAAAATGGGTGAATGGATGGGATGGACATAATATTTAAATAATATTTTGGTGGTATCAAAGACCGGTGCAAGATAACATTAATAATCTTTATGTAACTTAGCTGAATTAAAGGAACACTTACCTTTCTGGACATTTTACACTTTTCTTTGTTTAGGTTAAAATGCTATTAATAAGCTGATGGCACACTAAAATGTAAGTGAATTCCACCAGAGATAAAATCTCATAATTGTACCATATGGTTCTAAGAAAACTACAACCAATCATTGCATTCGGACAGACCAGGAAGAGTCTGTAAGACAACAAATAGGCTCGTAACAGGGACGCTTGTGAATATAAACCTTCCGTAACAATGGCAGATAAATGCGGATCACCGCTTCCACCTCCAGCCGCTACAACATGGAAATCAGTTCAGTGGTGGTTCTAGGCCAGTTTCAATGGGAGGGCCAAGCTAGGGCCAGTCCTTTGATACAGGGGCACATATAAGTAGGGTCAAATATCTAAGTCTGAACAATAAGATATATATGTACATATATATATATATGTATATCAGTGTTTCCCACAGGATTTTTGGAGACTACATCCAACCCTGTAGGGGGGTCCGGGGGCATGCTGCCCCAGGAGAAAATTTTGTATCTATTTGATTTAAAGGCATCAATCTGGTGAATTCTGAGAGCCAAGTTATGATGGCAGAATATGCCTAGATTTCAACATATTTGTGCATTTTATATGTGAAAAATGTTCTATTTTTACTGATAAAAACACTGGTGGTATGTTATGGTGAAGGGTTACACTTAAAATATGGCTAAGTATTAGTGGTTTAACATTTCAGTAATCAAAAGAAAAATGACTAACGTCCTAAGGGAGGGCTATTATATTATTTTAAAGCATGAGCAGACAAAATATTCTTTTAAAACTGTCTCACTCAAAAACACAGTTACAGATACGCAAAACAATACAAAATACGCAATACGAAAAGAAAACAAAAAGACTTAAATTAAAGCTGCAAGCAGCGTTTGGTGGGACCTCGCACTCGCGCCTGTTTCGGCCCCCAGCATATGTTGTCACTGTGAATTATTTAGAAATATCAAACATATTGCCACAAACATCAGAAAATCCTTACAGAGCTGAACGTTTTGATGTTTGAATGCTTTCTGTAGCTGTAGGTATATAGAAGTGATGTCATAATATGCAAATTAGATGAGCGAATTTCTTCCCATCAGATTCCTCTTCCTTTATTTTGAGGATGAGATGACAAAAACAGCACAAAACAAAAGAAATTGTGTAAATGAGCCAAGTTTTCTTAATTTATCCCCCCTCGCACACCATTTAGACATTAGTTTCATGTTATAAAAATTTGTCAATGCATTATAACATGAAAGATTTTATAGACATTATATTACACATCCTAACAAGATAAATTGTATATTTTTTATAAAACCAGCTCGCTGTGTTAACATGATAAGTTTGTATGTTGTAATATCATGAAAATATTTTGTCAGGTGAAAAACATCTTGGTATAACAAAAAAAAAAAAAAAAGAAATAAATTTCGCATATTAACATGATACTGATCCGTTTTCCTTTTCTGGCATGGCAGCAATGCTGCAGTAAAAAAAAGTATCACAGTATTGTTTGAAGTTCCATTTCTATTTACAGAAGATACGTGCTGATACTATTGTCCCATGTGCTGACTAGGTCTGTCTCTCCTAAACCCCAAAATTATGTCATCGTATGTCTTGTTTCATACTCGAGCCAAAGGGTTTTAGTTCACTGTCATGGAAGAGTGTGTAAAGCTGCCAGTATTTGAATGCAAGAAGCTGCAATAAGAGTATTTTGGGGTACTTCATAGTTCTTCTCTGAGTCAAACCGATTAGTTGACTACTAAAATAGTCACAGATTATTTCAATAGTCGATTAGTCACCAATTAGTCGACTAATTGTTGTAGCCCTAATGCTAACTAGATCTTTTAAAATGTTGCTGTGTTTCTTTATAGCAATATTTGGTCCAAATCACTGTTATGTCCCTGGTCTAGGGGAACCTTGACATAACATGCTACAAATCCCCACTCTTCCCACTCACAAGGAAGGCCACTTACACAATATTAAGCTTTTCAACAAAGTAAGCAGATTATTTCGCTTCAGAGGTGAGCAGTGCCCAAAACAACAAACAAACATATACTCATGGTCCCTGACAATTTTCTAACCTAAACTCCTACCATTCAAAACAAGAGAAAAGAACATGGCAATGCCAAAGAAAAAGGGCTTCTCACTCTTACTAAAGCTGCTTAATGTGCTCTATTTACATTGCTCAACAAAAGAATACAAGAAAACCCACTGATAACTTTAAAAAGTAAACTGTTAAACAAATCTCAACTTGCCTACTCAAGACTGACCAACTAACTTTCCTGAATGCCAAAGTTATCCAAATATTCACACTACTTCACCTAAATCAGAAGGTTTTTGGCCTGCAGATACTCACAGCAATTTCACAGTCGCAGTCTAAGTTCTGGCTCTGTTGGTTAAAGAGTGAAAAGGAGGAGAGCGCTTCTGTCAGCTGGTGATTTAAAAATCCTCTGTCTTGCTGTGGACCAATCCGGTGACAGCAATGTCTTCGGACAACCCAATCAGCAAACACCACCTGCTTTGCAACAACCAATCACACTCAAAAACATGCACACACTCTGAAAGGAGGAGAGACACCATCTCACTTATCACTACAGACCAATACAAGCACATCAATACAAAAAATAATGACCTGGGTCATAACACCTCCCCAACTGAAAATCTAACATTTAACTCTAGAAAAAATTGTTTGATTCAAAACCTAGACAGAGCATCACCCATGACATTATCAAGACCCTTCTTATAACGAATATCAGTGTTGATATGCAACAAGGACCAGCACATGAGGCACTGGTTTCGATTCTGCATCTGAGTTAGGAACACAAAAGGGTTGTGGACAGAGAAAACCTGTCTTGGGCTCTTGGCTGAACCCCAGATACACTTTAAAATGTTGTATCACTAAAAGCAAGGCCAAAGCTTCTTTTTCAATCATGCTATAGTGAAGCTGGTGTTTTTTGAACTTTCTGGAAAAATAATAGATCAGGCGATCAATGCCACACTCATCCTCCTGCAGAAGCACAGTACCCGCCCCAAGTGCACTGGCATCTACTTCCAGTTTAAAGGCTGTGTGAAGTTTGGGGCGACAAGCACAGGGGCACTGCAGAGGAGAGCTTTGGCGGCCTCAAATGCCAACTGACCACTGGAAGGGAGTTTTGGGGCTAACTAAGTTTGTCAATGGAGCCACTACAACAGAAAGTTTTTACAGAACACACAATTATACCCAGCCATCCCCAGCAAACGACAGAGTTCACGTCGGGTTCGGGGAGCTGGGACATCTAAGATTACTTGTACCTTGGCACCAACTGGGCAAACCTGAACTTGCCCTACCTTTTTACCCAAGTAGGGAACAACAGCCTTCCCAAACTCACATTTGGCCAAATTTAAAGTAAGTGAAGCAGAACACAGGCGATCAAAAATCTCATGGAGGGATTTCAAATGTTCAGTCCACATGAATGATTAGGCCACAGTATCATACGAATAAACCTCACAGTTATTAACACTGAAAAGAACTGTTAAGCTCATGCTTGTAAACTGAATATTTCAATTACACAGGATATGGTGTTAGGAATCCAAAGTGCCTATGGACTGTGCATGGCAGGGGCATCCTCCTCCCTAAGCTAGGCTTGTGCCTGGTTGCATACCTAGACATAGAGGACTTGAGCGCTGTATTACTCTGGTGTTGTTGAGGAAGGCTGGACATCACTGGGGTTGTCAAGCAGGATCCTACTTTCACTGATGTTTCGCTGATTAAGCCCACAAGATCACCAGCAGGCTCAGCAGTGGATTCTAGCGTCCCAGAACCAACCCCCTCTGCATCAGTCCAGCCAGCCTATTTGATCTTTCCTTTTCAGCCAAAACCACCGGCTACTCCGCTCCACCACCCTTGATGTCTCTTTGATGGCCTGGCATAGTGCTTGTCCACTGATGCTCAGGTCCCTCATCAGCCTTATTGTTGATGTTGCCACAAAGCCCCGACACCCGACTTCTACTGGGCGGATTTTAACGTTCCAGCCTTGTTGTTCAGCCTCTGCTGCAAGTTCGGAGTATCGCAGTTTTTTTCTTTTAAAGGCTTCCTGCACAGCATCCTCCCAAGGAACTGTGAGCTCCACCAAGTATACACTGCACTGTGAGTTGGACCACAGGACCAGGTCAGGCCTCAGGTGTGATATTGCTATTTCTGGTGGGACTGTGAGCTGTTGGCCCACATCCACCAGCATCTGCCAGTCCCGGGCTGCCTCCAGTTCTCCCAACCTGGTCCTTGGTTGGAACTTGCGGTGTCCTTGTTCCCCTTCTTGAACGAACACCATTGGCAAGCTGGAACTAGTTGTTCTGGGCGGCAAGGCATTGATCGTGGTCCTCTTGCTTTCCAGGGTTGCTGCCAGGCATTTTAGCACTTGGTTATGTCTCCAGGTGTACCGTCCTTGAGAGAGGCTTACTGTGCAACCAGTGAGTGTAGCTGGTGTTGAACACAAGGGGCATGATGGATCTTCACCCACCCACTGGTTGAGATGTTGAGGGAATGGAAGGACATCATAGGTGGCACAATTGAGGAAATTTATCCTGCTCGCCACCATGGCTCACATGTCCTTCTAGCTGATCTTTCGTTTTACCACACTCTCCCATCTCATCCACTGGCCCTGTTTGGCCTGCAACACAGCCTTGGCCGCCTGGTACATGGTGCTGTTGTTGTCACGGTTGTCATGTCATCCATATAGGCCCTGATGGGTGGTAGACGGACTCCAGTAGTCAGACGCTCACCATCACTTGGAGGCCTTATGATGACTTCCATCGCCATGGTGAATGCCAATGGGGAGATGGTACATCCTGCGACTATGTCAATCTCCATGCAGTGCCATGCAGTGGCAAATTCTGGTAAAGTGAAACAGAGCTGCAGATCTCGGAAATAGGACTTTTTAGCGAGGATGTTTGTGATGGTTGCTGGTATCCTGAAGAAATTAGAAGGTGCCCAAAGGAAACTGTGTGAGACGGATCGCCTTGGCTAGGTCGAGGAAGACAACATGAACATTCTTTCCCTCTGTCTTAGCAGTTTGGATCTGGTGCCAAATGATGCTGGTATGTTCAAGGCATCCAGAAAAACCCGAGATGCCTGCTTTTTGTACCAATGTATCTACAAGATTGTTTCTTTCCAGATAGTTGGACATCCCCTGAGCTATGACACTGAAGAAGATCTTACCCTCTACACTGAGTAGACAGATGGGACGGAATTGGCTAATGTCCGTGGATTCCTTCTCTTTCGGCATCAGGACTATACTCTGCGCCATGCTTTGGGTATGATTCCCTTCTCCCAGACCATTCTCATTAGCTTCCAGAGGTAAAGGAGAATGTTAGGAGCATTCTTGTACAGTTGGTATGGAACTCCATTTGGCCCTGGCGCTGATGAAGCTCTTCCCTGCTCTACTGCCTGCTCCACTTCTCCCCACTTCTTCTTCTGCTTCTTCTCATCTCCATACATACTTTCCAGGTATTGTTCTAACTCCTGCTCTGATGTTTTCAGGTTTCCTCCCTTTTCTTTGGTGAAGAGTGATACCGTACCGTGAGAAACCGTTCTACTCCATATGAGTAGATTATGTTCCCCATGTTGTTGAATGAATCCCAACAGAATCACAAACAGACAGAGATGCAGTTCAAAAGTGAAAAGTTTTTTTAATACAAAAAGGTGCAGGGAAAAACTGAGGACAGTAGCATAAGCTGGCAAAAAGAAAAAAAAAAGGCAAAAAGGACAGCAGGCTGGGCGCAGCAGGCAAGGAGACAAAAGGTGGCATGGCTTCTGGATGAAAGGAGAAAAATCCACAGGTAAGTGTTCAGGCAAAAACAGAGCAGGCAAAAGTCCAATTTGTCCAAACAGGTTTCAAGCAGAGATGGCCATGTTGTGTTACCACTGTAGGACAGAAACGAACTGGCGATGAATGGATGATCAGACCAGGCTTAAATACAGGTGGAGGTGAGTAATTTATGAGGAGATGAGCTGTGGGTGAGTAGGTGGAGGAGCAGAAAATCCGGATGTAGGTCAGCAACGCCCAGCCAACAGACACAGACAAGACAGAAAGGAACACAAGGGAGGGGGAAACAGAGGAAACAAGAGGAAAACAGGAGCAAAACCTCAAACCCTGACAAGAACTGTATTCATCAGCCACTGGAAAGTGGCAGGAGCATTTCGCAAACCGAATGGCACAACTGTGTATTGCAGAAAGTGATCAGGAGTGATGAAACTACTAATCTCGGAGGCGTGCTGTTAGTGGAACCTCCCAATAGCCTTGAAGGAGGTCTAGTTTGATGACTTCAATCAATACAATCAACCAAACGATCCAACTTCCTTTATATATACTTTTCATACAAAAAGAATGCAACACAAAGTGCCTCACACAATAAAAACAATATTGAGAGAGAAACGGTCGCACTCACAATGTTCTTAAGATGATAAAATTCAGTTTTGGCTATACTTCTAATATGTGTATCAAAACTAAGATTTGAATCAAAGATAACTCCAAGGTTTTTCACCTTTTGACAGGGTTTTAGTCCTGAGCTTCAGGACCAAAAAGTAAGACTTCGGTTTTGTCCTGGTTGAGCTGAAGAAAGTTTTCTGCCATCTAGGACTTGATATCTGAAATACAGTTAAAATGGGCATCAGTTAGCCCTAAGTCATCAGGAGACGTGGTGATGTACAGCTGTGTATCATCAGCATAACTATGGAAACTGATGTTGCATGTAAAGATTAGAAAAATGTTGGACCTAAAATGGAACCTTGGGGGACCCCACAATCCACAGTTTTGATGAACGTTTATCCATTGTTAAATAAAATTCTCTATCAGAGAGATAAGATTTAAACCATTTAAAAACAGTACCAAAGAGGCCAAACAGATTGCGAAGTCTAGCTTAAAGAATTGAGTGGTTGACTGTATTAATTAAAAGCTCTATAAAATTTGCAGCCTCTTCAGCAATAAGATAGCATTTCCTGACTGTTCGTTCTGGAAGAGGGATCCCTCCTCAGTTGCTCTTCCTGAGGTTTCTACCATTTTTTTTCCCCCATTAAAGGTTTTTTTTGGAGGGAGTTTTTCCTTATCCGCTGTGAGGGTCCTAAGGACAGAGGGATGTCGTATGCTGTAAAGCCCTGTGAGGCAAATTGTGATTTGTGATATTGGGCTTTATAAATCAAATTGATTGATTGATTAATTGATCAATTTTTAAAAAAAATCTATGCAAAAGAGTCAGATTGTTTGTCTACGTGCAGATTAAAATCACCTAAAATAATAACTTTATGGTTAGTGTGGATGATGGACAGCATTTCTGAAAAGTCTCCGATAAAAGACGAGCATCGTTTGGGTGGTCTGTAAACACACATACATATTATAGGAGGACTATTAAAAACAAAGGAGGGATATTCCAAAGAAGTGTATTCATCAAATGTAATTTGTTTAAAACCAAGTGATGCTGAGAGAAGGGATGCTGTTCCCCCACCTCTTTTACCTGTCCTGGATGAATAAGAAAAACTGTAGTTGTATGGCGAGGCTTCAATGAGTGTAGCTGGTCCATCTGTGATAAGCCAGGTCTCAGTTTAAAATATACAAACAATATTATTGTCTAAAATCAAGTCAGTAATAGTCTTGTTTTAAAGAAATCTGACATTTAATAGTGCCATACTCAGGGTCACTGGTACGGTTTTATTGTGAGGAGGGTTAGCACCTGGTGATATATGTGTGTACAGAGATCTGAGGTGGTTAGTAAGATTGACTGTCTTGCTTTGATCTGTACAGTCACTAGATGTAGGGATGCATAAAAGGTTGTTTAAAAAAAGTTTACTACACTGCAAGTCCACCTAGATTTTGTAAGAGATTGAGAATTTATCAGATTGAATTTCAAAAACGGTCTGTTAGATCTATTAGTTATATGGGTTAGTTACAAAGACAGTTGTGATGACTAAATACGTTGTTGTTAGAGGGCCCTGGCTCTACTTAATTAATGGAGGAAGAACATGCGGAACCAAGTGGATTGGCTTTGGCTGCAATGCTGGGGCATGTTGGAGACAGAGGAGGCGGTGGAAGATTGGAGCACTCCTTCAGCAGTGGAAACTCCTACATGTTGAGGATGTCGTACCTGTTGGCCATCGAAAGGTTCCAAAGTGGAGCTCAGGGAGACGGGCACTTTGCACTGTGTTTGCCCTTAATAGTCCATGCTCCTGCTGACATGGGGTTGAGCTCACTGGATCCGACGGGCGACTGAGTCACAGCTGGGATAGGAGTACTGTCTGCTGCTTGGGGCTTAGCCCCCAGGAGAGACCACCAATCCTCAGGCTAAGATAAACAGCCACACACTGGATCATTGTCCGTTTCTGGAATGGAGCAGCCACAGGATTGAAATGGACAGGTTGCATTCCTGTTGACACAGCTGGGGGAGCCCAGGATGGCTAGGTGTTTAGCCTGAGCCGTGGTGACAGAGGAAAACTCCAAAATTAGCTTGTCTTTCTCCCTGAACTCAGCTTCCGGATGAGTGATGCTTTTCTTATTCTTTGTCACGGTAAGCTAACATGAATGACACTAGGCCTGGGCGGTTCATTGATTTTTTTTTTTTTTTTTTTTTTTACAATATATCGATATATATTTTCAAGCAAGATGTAAATTTAGACAATACCGTTTGTATTGATATAGGGTCAAGGTGAGTCACATAATGCATACCAGTGTTCATCTCTCCTCTCTCATATTCCACACAGCTCTGCCCCACACACTCACTCACAAGTTCTCCATCAACACTCAGAGAGACACAGAGCTGCTCCTCTGTTTAATCTGTCTGTTAATTAACCTACAGTGAGACATCGCTCTGTATAGCACAAGCTATGCTAAATCAGTCTGTATGATAAATGAAGTTACCGCAGTAGCACACATACAATACTGTGGGCCTTTTCCTCTGTAACTCTTAGCCACTTCCAGTCAATTTGTGTTTATCTGTTATTGGTTTAGACGTGTGGTGCCATGCCAAGCTGCGCAACTACTCCAGTCCAAAAGCCGGGCTGCCCACACTCAAGCAGCGTTTAGCTGACCGCAGCCAACCCCCGACTGGCCCGTTTCTCCCCCTCAAACAAGTATATGTGTTGTAATACTCTACTCACCTCTGTGTGCAGGAGACCAGAGAGAAAGGCATTTGTAAAAGTCTCTATGTGTTCAGCTCTCAGGACTTTTGTAGCTTCTAACTGAATCTCCGTGGTAGTGTAGTCACGGTACCAAAATTGGGACCCACGGTACAATACCAGTGGAAGCATCACGGTTCTGAGTAGTATCACAATACCACAGCCAAAATGAGGCAGATGTGCCTTTTGTCATTTATAAAAAGATAAATCACATTCTATAATACATCAACGATATTTCAATGGAATAAATTACTTGTTGACTTATTCCTACTTCAAAAACAGCATCAATAAGTGATTAACATAAGGGGGATCAAAATAAAATGAATAAATAAAATAAAAATCAACCAGCCACCCTCCTCCTCTGATAAGTTACGAACAGTCCCTTAAGTCCAGTGAGGTTTGTGGACTGTTACCTGCCACAAAGAGAGAAATGTGAATGGCTCATCTCCTCTGATACGTCACATACCTGTGTGCCGTCATGGCTCGGCTGTTCAGGAATTTCTAGGCAGTCATGACACCAACAAAGAGGAAATTATTGGACCAGGAGCTGGGTTTCTCGGTCGCCGATAAACCGTTATCTTGCGTGGCCACAGCACTCCGTCGTATTCCTGTCTGTGTCCCCCGTTCAACCCACAACTGTCAGGATTCGCCTTTCGTTTCTGCTGCTGGTTGAAATCTGTACTGGCACAGCGTGCTCCTGAATGATTTCTTTTGCTCGCGCAAAACTATTTTTAGTCACAAATGTGAGTAAAATGCTTGCACCGTAGAGCTCTGTGGAAAACAAATCACTGTAGCATATATAAACAAATCTAGCCTACAAGTAAAAAGAAATAAATAATAACTTTCACTGCTTAAAGATACTCAATAGCTCAGCTAATACCTGAAATGTCACTGGAAAACAAACCACTGCAGCAGCATATTGAGTGCCAGGTGGCCAGCGTGCGCTGTTATTGGACGGCCCATGGACACTCACCCTCTTGCGACTGGACTTTGAACTTATCCCACAGTAGTGGCACCGTAGTACTACGGGACTCCAGCATTATGGTATCATATGTACCATGGTGTTTAAGTACCATGGTCTACCATTGGTACCAGTATACCATGTGTAAGTTTTCCAATAAAACCTCTCTGAATCCACTGGAGCTTATGGCTGACGCGTGTTATCCAAAAAGTGTGTCCTCCACAGTATTATGTCTTTTATAATTTTATTGACAAAAATGCAAAAGGAAAAGCTTACATGTTCCACGGGCCTCACTGGTATAAACACAAAAAAAAACCGTAACACGGTCAGGAAAACCGTGAGCTCCTGCCGTCTCTCCTCGTACATCAGCCTTGAACATCACCTCTTAAAGATACAGGCGCTAAATTTTATCTGCCTCTCTGAACATAATATCACCATTTTTAAATGCAATTAATTATTAAACTATTATGAAATCCATAACATATTCCATTGGGAACTGACATGGCAATGAACTATTTCATTCTGTAATACGGCACCTACATTACCGGCCCCTAATTGTTCTGATAATAAAACTTAGAACAATTACTACAATGCTATATCTTTCAGTAAATACTTTTTACAGGTAACCACACTGCCAATCATCAAACTTTCAAACAAGCATAAGTCAGCCAATCTTCGTCTTCATCAGATGTGGAGAAAAGGATTGAATGATAGAAAAAGAGGGAAGAGAAAGAAGGAGAAAGAGCCAGAGGTTACCAGCACTTGGCTCATCGTGGGAGCTCAGTCTTTACCACTGGCCCATTCAGATTCCACGAGCAGACAGATCTTTGTAATGGGTCTGTCCAAGGTGTTAGTCTTTGTCTTTATCCGCACTCTGCGAACAAAACCCTTCTTGTCCGGAACAGTCTCGATGATCTTTCCCATAATCCACGAATTCCTCGGAGCACAGTCATCCACAAGAAGAACCACATCTCCTTCTGTGAAGTTTCGGGAAGCTGTGGCCCAGCGCTGGCGCTCCTGGAGCTGAGGCAGGTACTCTTTGATCCACCTCTTCCAAAACAGGTTGGACACATATTGCACCTGTCTCCACCTACGTCGCGCGTAGATGTCATTCTTGTCGAACAATCCTGGAGGAAAGTTTGGTTTCGTTTTCAGAAGCAGGAGATGATTAGGCGTTAGTGCCTCCAAATCGTTCGGGTCATTGGACGCCTTCGTGATAGGTCGACTATTGATGATCGACTCTGCCTCACACAATAATGTGTGAAGGCTTTCGTCATCGACGAGTTGTTCTTTCACTGTGGAGTTCAGCACCTTCCTTACTGATCTTATCAGCCGCTCCCATGTTCCTCCATGATGTGACGCGGCGGGTGGGCTGAATGTCCATTTGATTTTGTGTTGATGGAACAGGTGTTGAAACTCTGAGGAATTCCAGTCAGCAATGGACGCCTTCAACTCACGGCTCGCACCAACAAAATTCGTCCCATTATCTGAGAGAATCTCTTCCACCTGACCTCGCCGTGCTATAAACCGCCGGAGTGCATTTATGCACGAATCTGTGTCTAACGAGGAGGCGAGTTCAATATGCACTGCACGCACAGCCAGGCAAGTGAATATGACGCCATACCTTTTTATGGTGCTTCTTCCACGTCTCACTTCAAATCGTGTTCAACTCTCGTGAAGGGTGGATCATCTGGTAACACTCGTTGCAGTGGGAGGTCAGCCATTAACTGCTTTCCAGTTTTACCATGTAAGCGGCGACACGTCACGCACCTCCCACATATCTTTCTGATAGCCGTGTTGGCACTCGTCATCCAAAACTTCTGACGCAACTCAGAAAGCATATAGTTGCGTCCTCCATGCCCTGTTTCCTCATGAATCTGTTGAAGAACTAAATCCGAAATGTGAAATTCTCTGGCCAGAATGACAGGTTGCTTGTTGTTCTCTGGCATGGCTGCCCGACTCAGCCTTCCACCAACCCGCAGCACTCCATCTTGAAGCATGGGGTTCAGCCTGTACAAGGAGCTGCTGCGCTCACATTTTGTCTTTTGTTCAGAGCTGTAATCTCTTCTGAAAATTTCTCCTTCTGACAGAATCGGATAATGTGAAGCTCCGCCTTTTCCAGGTCTTCCACTGAAATGTGTGTGCTCTTGTGGTTTTTCTTAAAGGTGTCCATCTGACTTTGGATCAGCTGCTCACTACTGTCCAAGCTGGCTTCCTCACTGGCTGCACATAGCTCCTTCCTCCTTTGACGGAGACTCCAAAGCAAAGCTTTAAGCTTTGTGAACCATGCCACAGTCCGTTTCAACTTCATCCAAGATGAGAAGTAGTGGATCAGTTTCTTGAACGGAGTCTCACTTTCTTCCAGACCTATGGAGTTTACTGTTACTCTTTTGATCTCAGGATCATCCAAAGCAATCTCTGTGTTGCTCAACGGACTCTTTGGCCAACACTCAACTGGACTGCAAAGGAACTGTGGACCTGAAATCCAACTCGTGTTTTTCATGAAGTCCTCCACTTTTTGCCCTCTAGACGCACAGTCAGCTGGATTCTTGTCGGTTCCAACATGTCTCCATTGTTCCACTTCAGAGCTTTTTAGAATGGCAGACACCCTGTTTGCCACAAACGTTCTGTAACGTGTTGTCTCATTTTGCAGATACTTTAGAACGACCGTACTATCAGTCCAAAAAATTGATTGTGCAAGGTCTAATTGCAGCTCTCTTCTCAGGACACCATCCATATTCACTGCTACTGTAGCAGCGGTAAGCTCCATCCGTGGAATGGTAGGTGACCTGAGAGGTGCCACCCTGGACTTGCCCATCATGAACGCACAATGCAGTTTGTTGCTTGTGTTCCGCATGAGAAGATAACTGACTGATCCATATGCATGCTCGCTTGCATCAGCGAAGTGATGCAGCTGTGCAAACGCACAATCTCCAAATCCCTCAGGCTTCAGACATCTGGGAAAACTGAAGTGCTCTAAAACAGGAAGACCGGCCAACCAGTCGCACCACCTCTTTTTGACGTGCTCAGGTAAGTCGTCGTCCCATCCGATCTTCAACCTGCATAAATCTTGGAGAATAGTCTTTGCCGGCAAAACCACGGGTGCAAACATGCCCAGTGGATCGTATACTGATCCGACAACTGAGAGAAGCCCCCTTCTTGTGAACGGGCGGTCCCTGATGGTGATTTTAAACTTAAACGTGTCGGACTCCACGCACCAATTGAGACCCAGGGCTCTCTTCATAGGAAGTTCTTCCTGATCAAGGTCCAAGGTTTTCATCTCCTTCGCCAATTCAGACTTTGGGATGGAGTCGAGCACTTTCCGACGATTGCTCACCCATTTGTTAAGACGAAAGCCTCCACGGCCACAGATTTTCATGAGGTCTTGGCACATTGTTATGGCTTCTTCTTCTGTTGCGACAGACTTGAGGCAGTCGTCTACATAAAAGTTCTGTAGGACTGTCTGTACAACCTCAGTTCTGAACTGTTGAATCTGGTCTTCAGCACACTTCCTCAGTGCAAAACTGGCACAGCTGGGTGATGAAGTGGCTCCAAACAGGTGTACAGTCATCTTGTGTTCAGCCAGAGCTTGATTGTAATCCCCACCTGGCCACCAAAGAAACCTCAGCAAATTGGAGTCATCTTCTGCCACTTTAACCTGGTGAAACATTGCTTCAACGTCCGCCATGATTGCTACAGGTTCTTGTCTGAACCTAATGACAACACCAATCAAGCTGCTGGTTAAATCAGGGCCTCGCAAGAGTTGGTCATTTAGTGACGTTCCCTGGTAGGAAGCCGCGCAGTCGAACACAACTCTCAGTTTCTGCTTCACAGGGTGATATACAGCTGTATGTGGAATATACCACACTTTACCTTCCTCATGCTTCAGTTCTTCACCAGACAACTGCACAGCATAGCCCTTCTGCAGAACGTCGTCCATGAAGTCTGTGTACTCTTTGTGAAAGCACCCATTCCTGATAAATTTCCTCTTTAAGTTCTGTGTTCGCTGCTCAGCCATTATCCGATTATTTGGCATATTGACCATTCTGTTCTTCACAGGCAAACATATGACATAGTTGCCTTCAACCAGTTCAGTGGATTCCATGACCATGTCCATGAACTGGTGATCCTCTTTAGACATTTCCACTTCATCATGTTTTCCTCCCTCTGGGAAATCCATCTGGAACTGTTGAAGCCACAAGTTCTCCAAACTAGCCACAGAGATGCGGTTCGCCAAGGCCTTGGTAGGTTTCCTTTTATCTGTCCAACTGCAACTTTCCCTCAAAGGCCCGTTCACAGTCCAGCCGAGCTTCGTTCTTACAGCATATGGTCCGTTACCAATGCTGCTCACCACCTCCCACGGCTCCATAGCTTTAGGCATGAGCAGTCCAATGTCAGCTTCAATCTGAGGCAGTTGTACTTCTTTAAGGTAAGGCCACCTTTCAAGATCCTTCTGTCGTGGTATGTTTTCTTTACCTACAGGTATTGTCTTATGAGTGAAAGCATCTGGAAGATCAATAAACTCATCCCCTGACAAACTACTGACCTCCAGGCCAGATACCACGTAGGTACTGACAGGTTTCTCTTCATTCATAGTTCTCAGCAGCATGTCCATCTTTCTTCCACTAAGCTTCAGGTCGTTCATCAGTGCCTCGGTACAAAACGTGGCAGAGCTGCCCGGGTCGAGGAAGGCATATGTCTGCACTGTCTCACTTCCAAACTTAGACTTGACTTGGACAGGAACTATTGCGAGGGTGCAATCGTCCTCCCCGGCCCCAGTCAGCTCACGACCCTCAGACTGAGCAGAGACAAATGCACTTAAAACTGTCTGACCATCACTGTTATTTTTCCCTTTTTCTGCATCAGCAATTACGTTCTTTTTCTTGATGTGCAGAAGTGTCGGATGTGTTAAAGAACACACCTCACAGCTCACTTTTGCTTTACACAGTTTACTCATGTGACCATGCTTGAGACAGCTGAAACAAAGTCCCTTGCTTCTCAAGAATTCCAATTTCTCTTTGTTTGTCTTGCCTTTAAGCTTGTTACAAGTCTCTATGACATGCTCACCCTTACAGAAGAGACACACCGAAGTTGTTGGTGAAGCAGTGGCTGAGTGTTCCACTTGCTCTGCATCCCTCTGTTCCAGCTTTACTGTACTTGTGGTGAAAGACTTCCTGACTATGCCCTTTTTCTGCTCTTTGGGATAGTTTTGTTTAGTTGATGGTGTTTTAGCTGCCACGTTATCCTTTATGTCACCGAAGACTGGGTGAAGAGCTACTTTGGCTTGTTTGTGAATAAAGTCTGCTAAATCCTTAAACTTGACTCTTCTATCATAATCCTCTTGTATGCGACACACGACACTTCTCCACCTTTCACGCAGCTTGAATGGAAGCTTTGCAACAATAGCTTTCAAGTTTGCAATATTGTCCAGTTCTTCCATGTAACTCACCTCAGTCATGGTGTTGCAGCATGCTGTCAGGAAGAGTGAAAAGGCGTTCAGAGCCTCTGCGTCCTCAGGCTTGATAGGTGTCCAGTCAAACACTTTCTTCATGTATGCTACAGCGATTTTATAATTGTTTCCAAAATGCTCTTTTAGTAGCTGTTTGGCCCTTTGGTAGCCTTCTTCTGGCTTCATGTGAAGGCAACTCTTTATCAGCTCCTTCGGCTGTCCATCAGTGAACTGCTCCAAGTAGTAGAGACGGTCTTTAAAGCTTTCAGTGCGGGATTCTACACCATGTTCAAAGGCTCTCACAAACGAATTATAATCCAGAGGATCGCCACTGAAGGTAGGGATGTCCATTGGGGGCAGTGTCATCATTCTCTGTTGTTTTACCATTAGCTCTGTTATGTTATTTTGTCTTGACATAACACTACAGAGAGTCTCCACGGTGCGATCATCTGTTACAAATTCACCACTGGACTCTTGCAATGTGGTAAGTTGAGGTTGCGGTGACCTGAACTCACCATGCCCATTCCTCACATCACTAACTGGACTTTGACTCACACGTAATGCTAAGTATCCAGAGTCCATAGTCAATCCTCCCTCTGCACTTACACGTGACAGGCGTTCACTCTCATAATTTTCTAAAACTTTGAGTTTAGCATCAGAGGCTGCAATGGCAGTTTGCAGATCCAAAGCTTCTCTTTTTGCTTTCAGCTCAGCTTCTTGACGTTCTAGATCTTGTTTTTGTTTAAGAGCTGCAGCCTTTGCGAGCAACGAGGCCCTCTCCACTTCAGCTCTAAGGCGCGCTGAGGATGCGGTGGACACTTTGCTCCAGACAGCTGAACCACGTCGTCTGCTCCTACAGCTTTCAGCAGCTGACGCCAGCGATACACTGTCTGCTGGCTGTATGTCTGCGTCACATTCTTTTGCTTGTTTAGCACGATCATCAGCTGCCTTTATCCACATCTCCACTTGTTGCATAAATCCACAAATGTGCATTAACTTAGGCTCAAACCATGAACTCTGATCATTTTTTAGTTCTTCTTCACACAGCAGTTCTGTTAAAGCATCATTTGTCTTTCTCCAATCCTCCAGCGAGTCTTGATAATCCCGACGTAATTTCTGTTTAACTGTGTTTACGTTAGCATCGTCTTCCATTAGCCGTTCGATCTCGTTAGCTTGGCTAGTTAGATGGCCCAGTTTAGCTTTCCTGGATTGAGTTAATCGATGCACTTTTTCCACAACAGCCTTCTCTGTCATTTTCGTTTCTCTTTTTCCACAAACTAGCTCCTCGTAGCATTCTTCCATAATGTCCAATTGCATAGAAATAGCAACGTTAGCTTGCTTGCTTGCTTACCGTGTAGCTCTCCTTTTTTTTTTTTTTTTTTTGATCCACGGCGGCTCAAATCAATAATCCACCCGGGCTATCATCAACGAGCTCTCGTTGTCACGTTGTCCACAGAAGCAGTCCACGGTTTCCACACGACTTGTCCTTTCCAAAGTCCTTTCCACACGGAGAAGACGAAGGTTTTCCTGACTAAAATGTAAGTTTTCCAATAAAACCTCTCTGAATCCACTGGAGCTTATGGCTGACGCGTGTTATCCAAAAAGTGTGTCCTCCACAGTATTATGTCTTTTATAATTTTATTGACAAAAATGCAAAAGGAAAAGCTCACATGTTCCACGGGCCTCACTGGTATAAACACAAAAAAAAACCGTAACACGGTCAGGAAAACCGTGAGCTCCTGCCGTCTCTCCTCGTACATCAGCCTTGAACATCACCTCTTAAAGATACAGGCGCTAAATTTTATCTGCCTCTCTGAACATAATATCACCATTTTTAAATGCAATTAATTATTAAACTATTATGAAATCCATAACATATTCCATTGGGAACTGACATGGCAATGAACTATTTCATTCTGTAATACGGCACCTACACCATGCAATACTACTCTGTGGTTTGGAGTTTAGTTTCTTTCCTGCGTCCTGTTGGTACTTTACATATCTGCTATATTTTAGTGTTTAGGTTGGCTATCCGCCATATTAGAGGAAGTTGCTGCTCAAAAATTCAACACTTCCTAATTTTGCTGCATCACAGTAAAACTTTTTACACAACAAAATAATGGGAAACTTTAATTTTTAAGGTGTTTCTTCAATTAAGACACGAAGAGTAAAAGCAGAAACAGCCACAGTGAGATGTTGATGAAGAGCTGCAGACAACAGGCTCTTACTGCACCTTTGCAAAAAGCTCACCTCCAACAGGTAAACTTCTTTGACCTGCCATGCTATGGAGAAATACATACAGCAGAAATAACAGGGGATTCAGCCATGGATCAGCTTGCAACTAAACATTTAGCCCACTTAGTAGAAAATACCGGGATATATATTGATTATTACCATTCAGCCTGAAAATACTGGGATATGAATTTTTGTCCATATCGCCCAGCCCTTAATGACACTTAGGTCTACATTCAGCCATCACACATGCAGATCATAAAAGTCCATAAAAGTGCTCAAAGCTTAGCCTAGCCATCAGGCTAAAAACAAACTTCGGTCATCATCCAGCTGTTAGCCAATTTAACTTAAGATGCAGGCATCTGATGACTTAAAAGCTCTTCATCGTTAAAGTGTATAGATAAAACAATCAGGATCTTAAAGTGTAGCATATAATATGGCTTAAAACTGGATAAAAAGTCACCTTTGTGACAGAGCTTTTCACAGGGACAGCGTATACCCCAACACATGCGCAGTTCTCCAGTACTCAGCCAAAGTTGTTAAATGACTTTGGAAGATCCCACACGATCAACACAGTCCTCCATGCATGGAAGCGGGAATGAATCGTGTTTTGTAGTGGCGTTAACCTTGCGGTTATCATTACAGAACTGTGAGGTTTGGTCAGCTTTAGGAATGAGGAGGGAAGGGGAACTCCAAGGACTGCTGCTTGGAACGGCGAAACCATGATCAAGGAGATATTTTACCTCCTGTTGCATCACAGCGTGTTTAGTTGGATGAACATGATATGAGTCCTTTTTAATAGGTTTGTGATTTCCCATATCAATGTCATGTTTTAACATATTAGTTTGAGTGGATATGTCACCAAAAAGGCTGGGAAAGCTTTTGATGAGTGCACTGATGTCAGACCTGGCTGAATCAGACAGATGCGCCAAATATGCATTTAGGTCTGACAATATCTCAGAGTTTCTGAGGCCCACACATAAACAGAGCTGCGTCTGTCATCCTGCCCATCATCACTAGGACTGTACAGGGCCGGAGCGACACACACTGAGGCAACAGATGAACAACAGGAGATGAGCCTGCGCAAGTATCGCAGTCAACATACTTTTTAATCATGTCGATATGACACACAAGTGTTTTTCTTACGGTCCGGAGTTTGGATTACATAATCCGTTTCACCAAGTTTTCGGTCTACTATGTATGGACCAGAAAAATTGGCCTGCAGGCCAGAACAAACTATAGGCAACAGGACTAGTACACGGTCAGCTGCCTGGAATTTCTGGGCAACAGACCTTTTGTCATAATTTGTTTTCATTTTTGACTGAGAGGTCGCGAGTGAATCATGTGGCCAGATCACATGAATGATGTAATCTCTCTCTGAACGAACTTAAGTAGCCCAAGTTATACTTTAGTGCTGTATTTATCGGAGAGCTAGCTCTCACTCAACAGACGCAAAGGGCCATGCACAGTGTGGCCAAAAACCAAGTCGGCTGGACTGAACCCTGAAGACTCCTGCAAGGTTTCCCTCACAGCGAACAACAACTGGTCTCTGATTGGGTTTGTGAAAATAGGTTAAAGCTGAATGTTTCAAAAACAAAGAGTATCATGCTGGGGTCTAGATATATGCTAAGATCTAATCCTGAATTACATTTGGTTTTACAGGGTGACAATATTGAGCAAGATAGAGAGGCCAGATTGTTGGGAGTGATTATAGATGAAACACTTAGCTGGTCTTCACATAATAACAACAATAAAATGGTGTCTAAAATGAGTAGTAATATTTCAATGATAAAAAGGGGCGCACATTTATTGACTGTTGATGCAGTTAAATTGGTATTGCAATCTTTAGTATTATACCCAACCAACTACTGCCCAACAATATGGTCTAGTGCTTCAAAACAGGACTTAAACAAATTACAGATCACTCAGAACAGGGCGGCATGACTAGCACTCCGCTGCTCTGGGAGGAGTAGTGTTGAATGGATACACACTGCACTGACTTGGATGAAGTAGATCAAAGAGTAGCATGTAGCCTGGTGATTTTTCTGTTTAATGTTGATCAGTTGGGTAGACTGGAGAAATTGCTGTTACAGTTACAACCTACTGATACTAGACATGGCTATGCGACTAGGCATGCCTGGGGTGCCCACTTTACTTCACCTATACCAAGAACTAATGCACTTAAAGGTGATAGATATAGGATTCATAAACAACAGACACTTGAGACAGTGATGTCAAGTGAAGAGTCTTTTGTTTTTTTGTTTTTTTTAGATTATTTTTATTGGCTTTTTTGCCTTGAGCCGGATTCAAACCCACGGCCCCTGTACATGGGGCGCCGGCACTATAAGTGAAGAGTCTTTTGTGGTATAGTAATTAAAAAATAATAATAATAAATCATGAATCCTCTCTTGTGCGCCCTGTAACACACTGTAACAATATCCGTAAAGCATTTTTAGCTCTACTCGTCTCTAATGCTAACGTAATCAGTCAATTAGGATCCTTTGTCGTGGTGGACACTGATTCTGCAATATCCTGTATACACGCAAAAACACGAAAGTGTTCTTGATATTAAAACGGCAAATATATTCCTCTGTTATAATTTCCCACCAATAATAATAATAATAATAATAACATGATAGTTCGGCTTTACTAGATATTTGATATATTCAGTAGATTTACTTTTTTTACGACACTATTTGACAACTCTACAACGTTACCGTTACCATCCCAAAAACGCTGTTTCTAGAGTATTAGGTAAAATAACTGAAATTAGCCGACATTTTAACTTTTTCTTAACATAGTTCATCTAGGTGCAGTGTGAGTACTACTTCTGCTTTAATAGATATTTGATATATTCAGTAGATTTACTTTTTTACGACACTACTTGACAACTCTAAAACCGGAAGAATCACAGTCCCAAAAACGCCGTTTCTAGAACTAAAATATCTGAAATTAACCATCATCCTTACTTTTTCTTAACATATTTCATCTAGGTGCAGTGTAATTACTAGTTCGGCTTTACTAGATATTAGATATATTCAGCAGATATATCTTTTTACAACCCTGCTGCGTTAGTTAGCAAACATTAGCTTACCTGTCCAGAAGGAACGCGGCAACCTCTGTGTGGCTTTTTAGCCCTTTTTCTGGCCTCAGCTGACACCAACGATCAAAAGCTGAACCGATGTTGATTCTGGTTTTGCTTCTCTGTTGGTCGGCTAGAATTTGAGATGGATAGCGCTGGGACGAAGCCATACCTCTGCAGCTATCACAATCTGGCAACCCTGAGCTCCCCCCCTCCGTAACCAACGTAACCAAATCAAAATATTGACACATTTTGGGCCCGTCAAAATTTCTAAAACAATTATTTCTCTACTGTAATTTTTTTTTTTCAGGAAAATATAGACTTTAATTCTACACCTTTCTAGACATTCTATGGATGTATTATTTTTTTTTAAATAATTGTTTTGATGAAACAGCTATACATTTGACCTTTAAGAGAACTGTAATGTATAGAGCGATGACATACTGGAATAGGCATCCACCACATATAATTAGGATATCCAATAAATTGAGATTCAAAAAGAAATTAAAAGAAGCGGTGATCGGTAAAGTTATGTTTGTATAGACAGATGATTCTTTTTTTGAGTTATGAATGCTCTTCTGGTGATTTTATGAAGAACCTTAAAAAAGGCAATGTGAAAAAAAAAATCATTGGCTACTTCTGATGTTTTCCTTTGTGGTAGGTTAAGTGTGCTAAGTGCTATGTAGTTGTGGTTTTTGGTAAAGTTCCAACACAGTCAACTATAACATGTCCAAATGGGTCTCCAACAACAGGAACCAACTTTAATGGAGCAGCAGGAATCACCTGATTTAGTATGCCAGAGATTTGACAGGTATGGCATGAACAACAGTACTTAACAACATCGGATTACAATCCTGGCCAGAAATAGATAAGAAATAATGGAGGACCGATTGTATGTTTTTCTGATACCGAAATGGCCAGATATGCTCTGGTCATGAGCTAAGCTCAGGACCTGTAGACGAAAAGGCTGAGGCACGACAATTTAGCACACAGACTTGCGTAAAACCAGAGCTTGGAGAACAGCAGCGCATCAGAACACCATCATTAAGAAAGTAAGACAGAGAATATTCACGTCGGGTTTTTCACAAAAGATAAGCAAGACGACAAATCAACATCACTTTGCTGGACTCTAATCAGCTGTTCTCTATATACTGAAAGTGTCAGGGTTTTGTCATCAGGCTGAAGCTCAAAGGAGACAGGTACAGTTTCTTTACACTCTGAGGGTGAGCTTGTTGGATCAGAGGTACTCATAAAAGAGTTACCAAGGTCCACCAAGTCTCCCAAGTTTTTGTGCCTGAGCTTGAGTTACGGCACACACAGGGAACAGGGTGTCTGAGTTTAGCGCAGCGAAGCCAGAAACACACACCTCTGTGGTTTGGTTTTCCGTTACCTCGGCAGACAGGAAAACTTTTCTGCGAGCCAAATCATTCTGGAGGATAAGATAAATACCGGCAATCAGTAACTCAGGAGGCACAGCAATTTGAAATTTACCTGTCACAGTTCTGGATGACAGCTGAATGGAATGCAAAGGCGCGTGTATCATACTTATTCGTAAGAGTGAGCCAAATGGGTAACACACCACCACGATGAATGGATTTTTTGCATCAGTATCTCTCAGAATGGTGATGGGGACATGCTTTTCCTCATCCACTAGCGAAACATAATCTTCATTAACAAATGGTTTGAAATCCTCATCCTCACTTTGTCTTTTTCTGTTTCTGCCAAAGTCAAGTTTTGCATGGAGAGTGGTTTGGTTTGAATCACTACCAAATGGAGAGGGGCCTTTCTATGTTTGGTTTGCTCTTTTCTTTTTAGAGTGGGGCAGGCGGCGATGATGTGTTCTTGCTCATGGCAGTAAAATACTCACAAATTCCAGTGGCTGCAGTAGGGTTGTGACAAGCAGTTTTTGGAGACTTGACCTTTCGGTCAGCTGAAACTGGTTCACAACGAACTGGAAGAGAAAAGACGTTTTTGCGAGTTAAATCAAAATTGATCTGTCAGCAACTGTGGCAGCAGTGAGGGACGTGACTTTTTGTTCATTTAGATTAAATTTTCCCGGGGAGCCGAGTTTTAAACTCTTCAGGCAATATGAGCTCATGCATGTCATCCAATGTTTTAACCTTGCTGGCTTGGCACCATTTGTCAAAAAGAGCCCCTTTCTCCCTTGCAAACTCCACTTATGTCTGGTTGGCAGTTATTTTACAATTTCTACAATTTTGCCTATATGCTTCTGGCACTAACTTAGAAGCACAAAGGACAGTGGCTTTCACAGCTTTGTAATTCAGGATTTCTTTAATTCAATTCAATTCAATTTTATTTATAAAGCCCAATATCACAAATCACAATTTGCCTCACAGGGCTTTACAGCATACGACATCCCTCTGTCCTTATGACCCTCGCAGCGGATAAGAAAAAACTCCCCAAAAAAACCCCTTTAACGGGGAAAAAAACCAGTAGAAACCTCAGGAAGAGCAACTGAGGAGGGATCCCTCTTCCAGGACGGACAGACGTGCAATATGTCGTACAGAACAGATCAGCATAACAAATTAACAGTAATCCACATGGCACAATGAGACAGAGAGAGAGAGAGAGAGAGAGAGAGAGATGCAGGTAATGACAGTAGCTTACAACAACATTATTGAAAGTAATAATATTATAGTTCTGGCTACTGCGGTACAATATGTTGAAAGTATGTATTAATATTTGGCAGTATACAAGTGTGACAATAGTCATATGTGTATAATAACAGTAGAAGCATGACTAATGACTAGTGATTGCAGCAGCAGCAGGAGGCATCTGGCAGGACCACGACAGCAGCACAACCACACACGTCACGCTGTCCAGGCACCGCTGCGATATGAGTTAATCTGAGAGACAGTGGAGCACAAAGGCTCCGGAGAAGAAGCCGAGTTAGTGACATCCAGAATGGCCGAGTTAGCAAGATGCAGTAATAGAATACGAGAGAGAGAGAGAGAGAGAAGGAGAGAAGGTGCCCGGTGTATTATAGGGGGTCCTGCGGCAGACTAGGCCTAAGTCAGCCTAACTAGGGGCTGGTACAGGGCAAGCCTGAGCCAGCCCTAACTATAAGCTTTATCAAAGAGGAAAGTCTTAAGTCTAGTCTTAAAAGTGAGACGGTGTCTGCCTCCCGGACCGTAACAGGAAGATGATTCCACAGGAGAGGAGCCTGATAGCTAAAGGCTCTGGCTCCTGATCTACTTTTGGAGACTTTAGGGACCACGAGTAACCCTGCGTTCTCAGAGCACAGAGTTCTGGTGGGATAATAAGGCACTATGAGCTCTCTAAGATATGACGGAGCTTGACCATTTAGAGCTTTATAAGTTAACAGAAGGATTTTAAATTCAATTCTGGATTTTACAGGGAGCCAGTGCAGAGAAGCTAAAACAGGAGAAATATGATCTCGTTTCTCAGTTCCTGTTAGTACACGTGCTGCTGCATTCTGAATTAGTTGGAGAGTTTTTAAGGACTTACTAGAGCTACCTGATAATAGAGAGTTACAGTAATCCAGCCTTGAGGTAACAAAAGCGTGGACCAATTTTTCTGCATCTTTTCGGGTCAGGATAGGCCTAATTTTCGCAATATTACGCAGATGAAAAAATGCAGTCCGTGAGGTTTGTTTTAAATGAGAATTAAAAGACAAATCTTGATCAAATATTACTCATGCTCATCCAGGTCTTTATGTCTTTAAGGCAGTTATGGAGTTTAGTTAATTGATTACTTTCTTCTGGCTTCATCGATAAATACAACTGAGTATCATCCGCATAACAATGAAAATTTATAGAGTGATTTCTAATGATGTTACCTAAAGGAAGCATATATAGAGTAAATAGGATTGGTCCGAGCACAGAACCTTGCGGAACTCCAAAACAAACTTTGGTACGTAAGGACGATTGATTATGAACGTGAACAAACTGAAAACTATCAGATAAATAAGATTTAAACCAGCTCAGTGCAGAACCTTTTAGGCCAATTAAGTGTTCCAGTCTCTGCAGTAGAATTTGATGGTCAACTGTGTCAAACGCCGCACTAAGATCTAATAAAACAAGTACAGAGACAAGTCCTTTTTCTGAAGCAATCAGAAGGTCAAGGTCAAGGTTTAGTTGTCAAAGAAGTACACACTTCTTGAGTTTTTCCCGCTGATTTGCACTGCAGCAAAAGACCATTCTTTGGCCAATGCAGTGTAGCTGAGGTACGTTCAAACACATTTAAACATGAATCTACCTCAGATTCTCTAAAGGGTGGGACTAGTACAATGTGCCTACTCACATCGAAGCTGTCTTGGGGACTAGGGTTGGGTTACTGGTGAGGGGTCGATGGACTGGCAGTTACAGCGGCTCCCTGCTCTATCTCCAGTGCCCTTACCCTGAAATGCATGGCTTCCACCTCCACCTCCAGCAAACGATGTGGGTTTTGTTAATAATTGGCAAACTTTCTGGGGAAAACCTGGTCTTATTAGGAGAGACGGCATTCATCCCACTTTGGATGGAGCTGCTCTCATTTCTAGGAACCTGGCAAACTTTATTAGTAATTTAAATCCCTGACAACCCAGAGTTGAGACCAGGACTCGGAGATGCAGTCCTAAACGCCTCTCTGAGCTTCTAGTTCAGTTACCCAGCCATAGTTTTAATAGTTTTATACAAACGGTGTCTGTCCCCCGACCGCCTAAATTATCTAAATCTAAAATTAAACAAAGAGGAGTTGTGCATAACAACCTCATAAAAATTAAAACCTCTTCTGTGACAGAAAGACAAAACAGGAGAATTAAATGCGGACTGTTGAATATCAGGTCTCTATCGTCTAAAGCAGTGTTAGTAAACGAATTAATATCAGATTATCATATTGATTTACTCAGTCTCACTGAAACCTGGCTGTGTCAAGATGAATATGTTAGTCTAAATGAGTCCACTCCTCCCAGTCATAATAATACCCACATTCCTCGAGGCAGTGGCCGAGGAGGGGGAGTTGCAGCCATTTTTAACTCTAGCCTGTTAATCAGCCCTAAACCTAAACTAGATTATAATTCATTTGAAAGCCTCGTTCTTAGTCTTTTACATCCGACCTGGAAAACCTCGCAGCCACTTGTATTTGTTATAGTGCTCCTGGCCCGTATTCTGAATTTTTATTTGAATTCTCAGAGTTTTTATCCAGTTTAGTTCTTAAATCAGATAAAGTTATTATTGTAGGCGATTTTAACATTCATGTCGAAGTTGATAATGACTACCTGGCTACCGAGTTTATCTCATTATTAGACTCCATTGTCTTCAGTCATGGTGTACATGAACCTACTCATTTTTTTAACCATACCCTCGATCTAGTTCTGACGTATGGAATTTAAATTGATAGCCTAACAGTATTTCCACAGAATCCTCGCTATCGGATCAGAATCTGAGTACTTTCGATTTCTTTTTACTCGATTACATGCCACTCAGCAACAGTTACTATACTAGATGTTTATCAGATAGTGCTGTCGCAAAACTTAAGGAAAAGATTACTTCGTCGTTAAATTCAATACCAATACCTTCAGTAACAGAGTTTTCCCGTGCCGACTTTAACCTCTCCCGAATTGATCATTTTGTTGATAGCACCGTAGGCTCGCTACGAACAATGCTTGACTCTGTAGCTCCTCTTAAAAAGAAGTTAAAAAAGCAAAGAAAGTTCGCTCCTTGGTATAACTGTCAAACCCGTAAGTTAAAACAAATATCGCGAAAATTTGAAAGGAATTGGCGATTAACCAAACTGGAAGAATCTCGTTTAATCTGGACAGACAATCTCAAAACTTATAAGAGGGGCCTCCGCAATGCCAGAGCAAACTATTACTCAGCTCTAATAGAAGACAATAAGAACAACCCCAGGTTTCTTTTCAGCACTGTAGCCAGGCTGACTGAGAGTCAAAGCTCTATTGAGCCTTGTATTCCTTTAGCCCTTAGCAGTAATGATTTTATGAGCTTTTTTATGACAAAATTCTAACTATTAGAGGCAAAATTCATGACCTCCTGCCCTCAGATAGTACCTATCTAACCTCAAACACAGCTGTAAAATCTAATATATATTTAGATTGCTTCTCCCCAATTTCTCTTCAAGAATCGACTGCAGTGATTTCATCATCTAAATCATCAACGTGTCTCTTAGACCCCATCCCAACTAGGCTACTTAAGGAGGTCTTTCCTTTAGTTAACACTCATATATTAGATATGATCAATATATCCTTATTAACAGGCTATGTACCACAGTCTTTTAAGGTAGCTGTAATTAAACCTCTACTAAAAAAGCCCACCCTGGATCCAGAGGTGTTAGCCAATTATAGACCAATATCTAATCTTCCCTTTATGTCAAAGATCCTTGAGAAAGTAGTCACAGACCAGCTGTGTGATTTTCTCCAGGATAATAATTTATTTGAGGAATTTCAGTCAGGATTTAGAGTGCATCATAGCACTGAGACAGCTCTAGTTAAAATTACAAATGACCTTCTGATTGCTTCAGACAAAGGACTCGTCTCTGTACTTGTTTTATTAGATCTTAGTGCGTTTGACACAATTGACCATCAAATTCTACTGCAGAGACTGGATCACTTAATTGGCTTAAAAGGTTCAGCACTAAGCTGGTTTAAATCTTATTTATCTGATCGTTTTCAATTTGTTGACGTTCGCAATGAACCATCCTTACGTACTAAAGTTTGTTTTGGAGTTCCATGAGTTCTGTGCTCGGACCAATCCTGTTTACTTTATATATGCTTCCTTTAGGTAACATCATTAGAAATCACTCTATAAATTTCCATTGTTATGCGGATGATACTCAGTTGTATTTATCAATGAAGCCAGAAGAAAGCAATCAATTAACTAAACTCCATAATTGCCTTAAAGACATAAAAACTTGGATGAGCACCAATTTCCTGATGTTAAATTCAGACAAAACTGAAGTTATTGTTCTTGGCCCCAAACAACTCAGAGACTCTTTATCTGATGACATAGTTTCTCTAGATGGCATTGCTCTGGCCTCTGCCACTACCGTAAGAAACCTCGGAGTAATATTTGATCAAGATTTGTCTTTTAATTCTCATTTAAAGCAAACCTCACGGACTGCATTTTTTCATCTGCGTAATATTGCGAAAATTAGGCCTATCCTGACACGAAAGATGCAGAAAAATTGGTCCACACTTTTGTTACCTCAAGGCTGGATTACTGTAACTCTCTATTATCAGGTAGCTCTAGTAAGTCCTTAAAAACTCTCCAGCTAATTCAGAATGCAGCAGCACGTGTACTAACAGGAACTAATAAACGCGATCATATTTCTCCTGTTTTAGCTTCTCTGCACTGGCTCCCTGTAAAATCCAGAATTGAATTTAAAATCCTACTGTTAACTTATAAAGCTCTAAATGGTCAAGCTCCGTCATATCTTAGAGAGCTCATAGTGCCATATTATCCCACCAGAACACTGCGCTCTGAGAACGCAGGGTTACTCGTGGTCCCTAAAGTCTCCAAAAGTAGATCAGGAGCCAGAGCCTTTAGCTATCAGGCCCCTCTCCTGTGGAATCATCTTCCTGTTACGGTCCGGGAGGCAGACACCGTCTCCACATTTAAGACTAGACTTAAGACTTTCCTCTTTGATAAAGCTTATAGTTAGGGCTGGCTCAGGCTTGTCCTGTACCAGCCCTTAGTTAGTCTGACTTAGGCCTAGTCTGCCGGAGGACCCCTCTATAATACACCGGGCCCCTTCTCTCCTTCTCTCTCTCTCTCTCTCTCGTATCCTATTACTGCATCTAGCTAACCCGGCCATTCTGGATGTCACTAACTCGGCTTCTTCTCCGGAGCCTTTGTGCTCCACTGTCTCTCAGATTAACTCATATCACAGCGGTGCCTGGACAGCGTGACGTGTGTGGTTGTGCTGCTGCCGTGGTCCCGCCAGATGCCTCCTGCTGCTGCTGCCATCATTAGTCATTAGTCATACTTCTTCTGTTATTATACACATATGATTATTGTCACACATGTATACTGCCAGGTATTAATACATACTTTCAACATATTGTACCGCAGTAACCAGAACTATAACTATAATATTATTACTTTCATTAATGTTGTTGTAAGCTACTGTCATTACCTGCATCTCTCTCTCTCTCTCTCTCTCTCTCTCTCTCTGTGTCATATGGATTACTGTTAATTTATTATGCTGATCTGTTCTGTACAACATCTATTGCACGTCTGTCCGTCCTGGAAGAGGGATCCCTCCTCAGTTGCTCTTCCTGAGGTTTCTACCGTTTTTTTTCCCCGTTAAAGGGGTTTTTTTGGGGAGTTTTTCCTTATCCGCTGTGAGGGTCATAAGGACAGAGGGATGTTGTATGCTGTAAAGCCCTGTGAGGCAAATTGTGATTTGTGATATTGGGCTTTATAAATAAAATTGATTGATTGATTGATCTCGTGCTTCCACACCTCCATCTGCCTGATCTGCAGGGTTAGCTCCCAGTCCTCTGTAGTCATGTTAGTTTTTGATAGGAGGTCTGGAGAAGGGGCAGGAATACCAGCAGGTCCACCCAGTTCAACTCTACCCGTGGGAGCAGGCTTACCAAACAGACTCCTTTCATTCAGCTTAGTACACAGGAGCTCTTTTAACTTCTCTTTCTTTGCATTTATTGGCACCTGCACATCAAATTTGCAATCAAGACTAAATCAGATTTTTTACATTTATCTAGTTTTTCCACTGTCTCTTCAGTGGTGAAATCCTCCAATTTAAACTCCATGTTGTCACCACCACAAAAGAAAAACTCGGGCACCGAAACCTGATACTAAATTAGCCCCGGGGCTACATTATCAAAGACCGTAGTATTGATAAGCGCTAACAGTATCGGGTTCTTTTGTGCTGCCGCTGAACTCCTCCACATACACACACATTCACACACATACACACACTCGCTAGCCTACACGACACGGTAACTGGTGAACACCTGCGCGGCCGTGGTGGAAATGAAGTGAAGATAACTCGAAAATGACTTGAGTTGACGACAGCTACGCTCGTTACTGTAAGTGACATTAAACCTTAGGGAATAAGAAGCCAAATGACAGCTGTCAGTATGTAAACTAACTTAGTCTGAAACTTTTTAACTTAGCTGCTGGTTGAGACAAACAGCTCTCCTCTATCTACCAGCAATATGTTACCAGCCAAGGCACGCGCTGAATCATCTACGTCATCACGCTAATTTGAATACATACAGAACTTTGAGGTACAGTGGAAACGCAAACCACACAGATTACCAGGAATTCTTTTACCCAGGTAAATAAATTCCTGGTAATAAAAGTTCCTGGGAATGTTGGTGGAAAAGGTGTTATTGCCAAACAAAAAGAGCTTCTCACTCTTACTAAAACTGCTTAAAGTGCTCTATTTACAGTGCTCAACAAAAGAATACAAGAAAACCCACTGATAACTCTTAAAAGTAAACTGTTAAACAAAACTCAACTTGTCTACTCAAAACTGACCAACTAACTTTCCTGAATGCCTGAATTCCTGAATGGGTCATGGGTCCATTCTGAAAAGTGACTCGCAAATGTGTCAAGTTTGTAAAAAACACACTTTATTTTGAAGTACAGTACATTTTCAGTAAAAAGCTTTTATTTTGAAGTGCCATTTCCTGCTGTAAAATAAGACACTAGCAGACAGCTACAGGACAGAGACAGCAAACCAACCCGACAACGTTGCCAGATGCAAGTATGACGCTTAATAAGTACAAAAAGTAAGGAAATTTGTGTTTGGTTGTGTATATGGTTCTTCCACAAGCTACTGAGGCTCCTGTTTGTTGAATGTATAAATTGTTAAATTGCCAATATGTCTTGTTTCTTCAGACTTCAACCATCCAATCCACCAAACAACACCAAATGTGGCACCATTTAAAAGGGAAATAAAAAGGCTTTCCAACGGTGTAAAAATTTTTGCCAAGAAGCATTGTTACAACAAAGAAATAATCTGCCAAACACAAAATTTCCTTGCTTTTTATTAAACCATGTGGACTTTAAACTAATGACAAAGGAGAAATCTTGACCTGTGGTGTGGCTGGGAATCACTGCTCTACAGTATTCATTAGCTACTATGTAAAAAGATTTCTCTGTCAATAAGAATGAAGAGTTGCTTTTATACTGTTTCCCTACCCCTCTTGTGTGGATCAGTGAAGACAAACAGCAGTATAACAAGAAAGATAAGAATTTACAGGGGCTTTGATGGACATTGTCAATAGGTTCTAATGTGTCCAGCGTAGATATAATGAGTGTAGATGACAGACTTGCTATGTCTTTATGTGTCTATATGCACGGATCACTGAACAATGAGAATACATCTGCTGTAATTACTGATTAATTACCATAATATGTAACTTTTGAGGAGAAAGCAGTGAGACATGTGACAGCCTGCTTCCAAGGTTGGGTGGAGACAACTAAATGCATTTCTCTGATTCACCAACTCCACAAAATGTTGTCAAATCATTTTACTAAATAATTAACTATGTGCATTTCCTGTAGAAAATGCAGTGTGAGAGCTAGAAGCTGTGGCCGCTGCCAGCTGCAAGCTGCTGCTACAACAGCAATTATTTAAATCATTTACCACCACCTACTGGTGATATTGAATCAAATGCTACAGACTCAATCAGCATACCCATCTGTGCAACTTTGAATTTTGTGTTCATGCCCTTAGCAGGATACAAACTCATGACCTTTGGATCTAATAGGGGCACAAAAGTAGCTTGAACTAGTGGTCTTTTCTGATGTACTGTACCTGTCTACTGAACAACAAAAGATGAATGCTTTTAAAAATGCATATCAATCAATCTAAACGTAAAAAACTCATATTGAATGATGGTTCATGAGCAACTTTATCCATAAACACAAAGCCAATGGAGGATCGCAGCAGCACAGGGCATAAATTCACATTTGGTCAAGGATAAACTGATTTGCCTAAAACAAAGTCAGAAATTTAAACATTATTATGTGCTTTGCAAACAGCATTAACATGTCTAAGCACTGCATGTGTATTAAACTGACTCAGAGACACCATTAGGTCAAGGTAAAGCTTTACAGAGTCATGATGCAATCATCGCCCTTGCACTTCCCAAAATGCACATTGATTTGCGCCATTTGCTTTACCCTCATGTGCTACCAAGCATCCTGGTCAGTAGAAGTGAATGATAAACAATAAAAAGGAAAGAGGTCCTAACTGTTGAATCATCTTAGAAGCGAAAAGACACTGCTGTAGGCGTGATCAATGATCCAATCAGCCATGTGGGGTTTGAGACAATTATTATTTTTTGACAGCCACATTGGGAAGGATGTGAACCTCCGATCACCTGTCCCATAAGGGGTGCAAACAGCTGGCATGTGCTGTTACCACTACATTACAAAGCAATCTGATTACTTAAAGAGACAGAGGCCCAAACCATCAGAAACAGAGGCAGATTAAATATTAATTAAAAACAGAGAAAATTCAAAAATGTAATACAACAGAAAGATTGTAGGAGTAGTAGCACTGCTACTGGTACCACTACTTTTAGTAGTAGTACTGATAGCCACAGTAGTAGTGGTATTAAAAGCAGCAGTTGTATTCATATAAGTAGTAGCCACAGACCTCACTCCCATAGACTGTCATTATAAATTTTAATACATAAAAAAATTACTGAAACATTTGAAATTAAGAAAGGCAATAGGATACATCTCCTCAGATGATATGGAAATGAACTTTGTATGACAAATGGTACAGAGGTAGACAGATGCTGAACAAAAGGCAAAATAATATACAACTAGAATATTTGAATTTTCTGAAGAAAATACGTGTAAGAGCTGGAAGGTGTTAGCTGCTGCTGCTGCATGCACCCAGTTGCAGCTGCTGCCAGTGGCAAGCTGCTGCTACAAGGTCAATTTTCAACTTTGCTGAAATTGTATACCGTGGAAAATATCATTAAAGAGATATGGCCATTAAGTAGTACTGTGATGTTTTACTCATGGCCATTGCTGCCTTGCTTAGATATGTCATGCACATGCTCATGGCAAACTTGTTTAAGTTTCATTTAAGTCAACAGATTTTTAAAAATTTGAGCAAATGCAAAATGAAGTTTCACTCATTCTTCCTTCTGTGCAGCCCTATGGATTTCATAGTCCTTATTAGAATATGCATACTTTATAAAGTATCATCCACCATGCTTTATAACAGCAGAAACTCGCAATGTCTCAACCCAAGCATGCAGTAGAACAGATTTTGTAAATGAGTCATGTTTCTTAACTTAACCCTCCTCCACATACCATTTCTTCATTCCAATATGAGTTTCACATTTGGCAATATGTTATCATGTTAAAAGCTGAAACGTTTCACATTATAAATAGATAAATAGTTTATTGTTATTGAAAGAAACATTTCTTGTTTACATGTAAAAAGGCTTTTTTGTAGAGCACATTGAATTGTACTTGTTTTCAAATCTCTAGTCAATCAGACTTACAGTGTGAGGGATATGGCTTGTCATAGTTTTCACTGGCTGTAAATTATAGCGCTCGCCTTGAGATCATTGGGATCAAATGTGATGAGAAGCATTAAGACATAATTTTCAGTTACTGAGCCAAGTTTCATGTCTTTAGTTCATCCCAGCTCACAGCAAATTCTGAAAAAGCATAGTAAAGTATATAATGCAAAACAGGCCACGCCCACAGACACTAATCATTATTAATATTTGGTTGATAATTAATAATTGATAACTGGTTCGTAGTTGCCCCCAGAGCATGTGTACCAAATTTGGTTAAATTCTGTTCACCAGTTGAGGTACATGTTTTCAGTATTGGTGGTGCCCTCTGTGGGTTGAGTTCAAAATGCTTTACCAATCTACCAGGATTTATGATGATTTGATAAATTGTTAATGAGTTTTGGTCAATTTCCTGTAGGCCTTGCCTTTTGCAAAGACCTTTTGATTAATGGCGGCCATGTCTCTTGACCAGTCTTGCTTATTTTAATAGAAATGTGTATATAAACTTTGGACCTGCATAAACCTGCACTTGTATAGCCTTTCCAGTCTTCTGACTACTCAAAGCACTTTAACACCACAGGCTCTAGTTTCGCAGACCGGGCGCGGTGGAGGTGCAGCACGGTGGAGGTGCAGCACACCTACGCTTCGCCAACTGGGTGTGGCTAGGCGGATTTTGTAAGTTTGGCACACTGTGCGCCCTGGCGCAGCTACTCCTCTATCCCACCTCCATCCCTCCTACCGGCGCAAGTCGGAAAGAGGGAGGAGAGAAGGCGTGGAGTGTGTTTTACACAGCCCATTCACATCACACCAATCAAATGATCAAATGATTGATTCTCCTTGCCCTTAAATGCACCGCATGAAGGCGTAATGAGAGTTTACTCAATTCGCCATGGCGGAAGAGAGCAGCAGCGTCAGACGGCCAAACTTCTCCCAGGAGGAAACTGATGTTTTGGTCCGGGAGGTCCAAGCTCGCAGTGTCCGAATATATGGAACTGTGAGCAGACCTCCACGGGCTGATGATGCAAAGGTAGCCTGGGAGGAGGTCACCACAATTGTAAATCAATGTTGCATTTCTCTCGTGCGCACGCGCTCTCTCTTTCTCTCTCGCAGTCTCACTCAGTTTCTTTTCTTTTGACTTTTCTAAGATGACAGTTGCTGAATATATATATATATATATATATATATATACACTCCCTATCTGATGCTGTGGCCAGATAGGGACAGTCGATATAGAGATACATTTATGTGCTGATTGCAGATAGTTGCATTGAATAGTGGTTTTTTGGGTATTTATTGCATCGTTAATGTGCCTGATATTCTGGAAACCTGCCTGTGAGGTTTTGTTGACGTGTGCACACTGTCCGCCGGTCAGCCAAACTTTGGCTTACGCCGGCTGCGCTCCCCCTGCACTGACAGTAGATGTGGTTTCAGTTGGCGAGCTTTTAGCGCACCTTCGGCGAAGCCTTTTGACCCAAAACTGTCACTGTGCCAAGCTGGATCTGTCGACACCTCCCCCTGCTGCGCCGCCACACCCATCTCAGCGCACCTCGGTCTGCCAAACTACCAAACCAAGCTCGCCTCGGGTTGCGCTGCTCGAAACTAGCTCTGCACGGGGTTCGCCACCCTGTGCCACCCTGCGAAACTAGAGCCCCACATGTCATATTCACATATACACTGGTGGCCAAGGCTACCATATACAGTAAGATTCAACCTGCTACTCAGCTTATACACACTTCCACACCAATGGAACAGCCACTGGGAGCAATCTGGGGTTCAGTATCTTGCCCAAGAAGATCTCAAGGATTTGACATACGGACTGGGAAGCCAGGCATCAAACTGATGATTTTGTAATTAGTGGACAATCTGCTCTACCTCCTGAGCCACAGCCAATCCAATTTGGTGTTATTAGAGTCAAAATATATTGGTAGATGTCACGTTACTGTTTTTCACATTATGCAAATTAGGATAACCCGCATCATGTCTGACTTCTATGGTCGAAGAGGCTTTTTGCAAAGCACATTGAGGTGGATATGTATATACCACATTTCAAGTCAGTCACTTGCAAGGCCTTACCAAAATTGTGGAAATTTTGAAAAAGGTCTCCCGGCAGAACATTGCATTATAACAGAATGAACAATGTTAGTCACCTCACCCACCAATGGTTTTAATGTTTTGGCTGATCGGTGTATATAGGTGCTACAATTGCCAATCATGGCACATGCCAAGTACCAAAACTGCGCTGTTCTGTGAGTGAGGACAGGAATCACACTTACATGTATACTGTAAAAAAGGGCCCAGTAACAAACTACCATTATGACTGCTGTCGTAAACTACAATATTAGGCCTCACCAAGGGGCACCATTAGAATTGTAAACAATTCTGGGCATCACATGGAGGCACCAAAAATAAATTATAATAGTGATACTGTAAAAGAGGGGATACTATTTGTTGTGATCTAGGCACCAGTGCTATGTTTTACATGGCGGCACCATTTGTTGGGACTTAAGCTTTAACCTGACCTTGTAATAGATCTCCAATTAAAGTATAAAAATGGCTATCTGAAAAATTAATATATTATTAATAGTAATTATTAGTTATGTTAAATAATATGACTTAATTTACATTAAATCACCTTGTGGGGCACCATTCCCAAAAAAGGAAAAAATGATAGCCAGTTAAAGATATCAGTCTCATAAAGTTCACTAAACTATCAATTTGGAATTTTGATTAATAGTTAAATTAATAACAATAACCAAAATTGATAGTAAAGCCTGAAGGATTTCAGAGTTCTTGACATAGCAGAGGTTGACTATTCATTCACTCTTGTGCAACATTAAACAGACAGCAGGTATGATTCCAAAAAAATATATTTATTCATAAAGTAAGCAAAGCAAAACCAAAACACACAAATTCTAACTAACTAACTAACTAACTATATAAAAGCTTGGTGTGTGTGTGTGTGTGTGTGTGTGTGTGTGTGTGTGTGTGTGTGCGCGCGCGCAAGAGAGAAAGACAAAGGCGGGTGTGGTAATCAAAGGGCAGTTTGACCTACAAAACAAAATGGCTTACAACAGAGAACTACAAGATGGCTGAATCAAAGCTGGCTCCAGATCAGGGTCTTGTCTCGCGTGTGGTCAGGAAAAAGACAAAGGAAGGGAAGTGAGACTTTGAGTTGCCCCTTTGGGTGTAGCTCTGTTGAAAGCAAATTTGTAAATGAGTCTATGTGAATGTGATATGTGTTGCAAGGGGTCTGGATTAGTGCAGAGGATGATAAGTTGCATGCAAGACATTGTGAACAAACAGCATTAGCAAACTACCATCACTCAGCTTTGGCAAAGCCAACTAACCAACAACCTAACTGCAAACAATCACAACAACAACTCAGTAAACAGCATTAAATACATACAACAAGTTACACAGTCTTGCTTAGCCTGTACAGCTGTGATAAAGCTATGCCCAGTTGAAACATTACCAATCCTTGAATGAATGGAGGGAAGAGTTGGTATGAGGCATGCTGGTTTTGTGAGCCGGCAGAGGAAGGCTGGAAAGAGCTGTGGTTCCAGTGGCAGTCTTTGTCATGTCCTTGTTCCGAAGGTGCAGATCTGAGGAAGCCGGTCGCTCTGGGTCCTTGCAGAGTTAGATGCTGAGGAACTAACTCAACTTGGTTCTCCTTGTTGCTGGAACGTTAGTTGCAAACCTTGTGTTTGCATTCTAATTTCTCAGGTTTCCAGATTTTTGCTCCTCCCGTGAGCAAGGGCACGTCGTGGGGCATGTCACTGTAAGGTCCCATTTATATGACAACGATTTCAACTGAAAAAGGTAAACTTTAGTTGCGTTTTGGCCGATCGTTTACACGACAGCGGCATTTTGGGTGCCTGAAAACGCACGTTTTGAAAATGGGTTCCAGAAACGGCAGTGTCTCCGTTGTCATGTAAACTTGCAATATGCAGTTCCTCTGAAAACGGAGACTTTTTGCACATGTGCATTACGGTTCCAGTCACTAGGCATGCATGAGAAAGTCGACCGTCACAACAACAATGCCGAGCTCTGTTTGTGCTGCACACCCCGTTGATTTGAAGTGAAGTGTAGATCTGTTACTCCAACTCCACCTCGTCGTCCGTCCAGACCAGAAGTTATCTGTGCATGCTTTTGCCATTGTGTCTTTGTTTTGGTTTGTAATCACCGCATTGTAGAGGAAGGCGCTTCAGCGCAGGCGCATGGTGTCATGCCGTGGTGTTTGCTTTGCAAATTTACACTGCCACCCATTGGCCTGGCGTGCATACTACAGCGTTTCCAGTAGATTTTGCGGCTCCGTGTGAACGGGGATCGTTTCAATAATGTCGTCATATAAACACAGACGTTTTTTAAAACGCAAAGGACAGACTTTTCTGTTTTTTAAAAAAAACGTTGTCGTCTAAACAGGGCCTAAAAGTACTGTGCAATCAAGTTTTGAGACTTGGCTCTTACTGAGGTGTGAGGTGGGGCATCCTGTGGAGATGAGTGTCAAATAGCTCTCTTTGTTTGAAGAACAAAGAGCATGCAGAGAAGAAATGCCTTCACATATCCAGTTTAGATTTTAACAAATGACAAATCATCTGTGGTGCTGTGAAATCCAACACTGCTATTGTTCAAATGTTAACTTTTATGTTTTTACTATAAAAGTATGTTTTCGCCCTCAGGTGGATTCTTGATTCCATATTTGGTCATGCTGATTCTAGAGGGTGTTCCCTTATTCTACTTGGAGCTTGCCATTGGTCAAAAGATGAGTAGAGGCAGCATCGGGGCATGGACTGCCATCAGCCCATATTTGGGAGGAATAGGTATGTGCTGACTGAACTAACTGACAATACTGTGCATCAGTACAGCTTTGGAACTCCTCACTGCATCCAGATAAAGCAGTGATGAGGGAGCTTCCTCGCCCCTCTGGTGGCAGAAAAGAGAACAACATGTTGGATTTTATAAGGCTAGATGTGCAGCAAATACAAGGTGGAAAAGTTGGACACAAAGTGCTGTCACTTTATACTGTACTGTCAGTAAAATATTGTTGCTTGCAGTGCATTGTATACTGTGGTTTCTGTCTGGATCTCAGTTTTGTTTTTGTGGCTAACTAAGTTAGCTTGATTTTATGTACCATTGTAACTGGTCACTGAGTAATGTATTTCAGTGTGTGAAGCATTACTTTTCAAAGCTGTCGAACGAACCAAAACTTTTGCATCTCTTGATTTTTTTTTTTTAACCCTGCTCATGGGGCTTGGTTTCTACATCATAGACCTTTGAATCTATTTTTGACTCAAATGGACAAAATGGAATGGAATAATTATGGGTGAATAGGTGGTTGTAGATTATTTAAAATGGGAAACAAATAATTCCTTGTAGTGAATTTTTTATTTTATTTATTTTTTGTATAATTCTCTCATTTTAGGTCTTGCTAGTGTTGTGACATCCCTGTATCTGTGTCTCTATTACAACATCATCAATGGATGGAGTTTCTGGTACCTCTTTCATTCATTTCAAGTGAGCTGCTAACTAACAAACTACCGTTATTTTTGCAGTAGTTAATATAAATGCATACAAAATGTTGGATCTGGTTTACACAGTATGATAACATACCTATACTGTTCTATGTTCACTCCCATGTCAGTCAGTCCTGCCATGGGCAGAGTGCCCAATCAATTCCAACTGGACAGGACCTACAGAGGAGTGTGAAACGGCTACACCCACCCAGTACTTCTTCTACAGGCAAACACTAAACATCTCATCTTCTATTGAAGAAAATGGAGGCATTCATACAGGCCAGGCCCTGTGCCTCCTGCTTTCCTGGCTGATTACCTACCTGTTCATTGTCCGAGGAGTAAAGTCAACTGGAAAGGTAAGCAAGCTCCAAGTCCCTAAAACTGCAAGTATTAAGAGTATATCAACCTGTTCACATCCCAAGTCGTCACATATCGCTGTGCTACATATCTGCCTGCATATGCTGTTGACGTTTCAGTGTGCCACTACCAGCGCTAGGACATCAACAAAAGCACTGGATTAGGTTAAGAAAAAACATTATTGAGTAACACTTTACTTGAAGGTATCTACTGTCATAACTATGACATGACACTGTCATGAACTTGTCATAAACATTATGTACACGTCATAAACGTTTATGACTGTTGTCATTGAAGCATCACAGTGGAGTTTTTGAGCCTTCAAAATATATATCCAAGATCCTTGTGATGCTACATCAACTCACAATAGGTTGGATGACACCTCCGTCATTGCTTGAGAGCGTCTGTTTTGCTTGCACTGGCACTATGTAGTTTCGGGGTTCGGGTAGGAACCCGGACACAAAAAGGACTACAAAATTCGGCTGCGTTACAGCATATGTCATATCCCCTCCTCTCTTTAGACTAGCGTAGCCGAACCAAGGTGAACGAAGTTAGACGTGGTTGTCATGGCTGAAGCAACAAAGAAAAGGAAGAAGGTGAAGGTGTTGTCCAAGGAGACAAAGAAAAGAAAATGGGAGAGTGATAAAACAAGAGCTCGAACAAGGATTAATATCGGCCCGGGTTTCACACACTGGTGAGAGCTGAAAGAGGAGGAGGGATGCCCGACCGATGGTGACCTGGCGCTGTTACTTCTGTCACCCTCTACTTAGGAGACTCACTGTCTGCAGGTCGGCTGCCTCAGCTACATCTTAAGATGAAGTGTTAGCCTACATACAGACAGCTTTCATTTTAGTTTGTCTTTAACAGTTTGCTGTTAGCACGTGAGCGCGATGTACTTGAGTCGACCGCAATTGTAAATCATAATAGCAGTGAATGAGACTGCGGACAGAGCAGATTGAAATATGGCTTTCTACATGCTGATCACATGTATTGATAGTATTAGTAAGTATTGGCTTGGCTAGCAGAGGTTTTACTGCACTTATCGCACACTTTGTGTGTGTGTGTGTGTGTGTGTGAGGAGTGAAACGTATAAGCGAACACACACAGTGCATTCACTGCGTACTTGATCCGTGTACATTGCATGTGCAACCATCACCGTGTACTTGCTGCGCGTGCACTGCATGTGCATTCACCGTGTACTTGTTACACATGCAATGCGCGTGCAATGCCTGCACACGCCTAGACGTGTGGTTATTAGACGTGCATGCGTTGACACGTCATGTGATTGCAGGGGTCAAAAGTGTCAGCTCGAAGCAACAACGCGTCGTGTGACTGGTAGCATGTCATACGAAAACTATTATAAATTTCAATAGAATAAACTTGCCTGATTAACTGAAAACAATTATACAATAACGAAAAAAATAATAGCCTATCGAAAATATAAGTCAAGTCAAGTAAACTGATCATCTGAAAAAAGCCCATTTTATTGCGCTGAGCAATAAGCCTAATCATGTATGTACAAAATGCTATAGGGCTATTTTACCTGTTCTTAAGACATGATGATCGCGCATTACACAGCCAGCTTCAGGAAGCTCACTGGTATCGTTGGCTTGTCAACAAATGCACGCGAAGAAAATATTTTTGCAACAGTTGTAACAGACAATGCCGTTTTTCATCTGTAGGGGGACCCCATGAGGTAAAAAGCGCAATCCTCCTTTGTGTTGCTAAAGGTGTAATTCAGTTTTTGTAATGACAAGTTGACATTGTTTGGGTTGTCTTGATTTTGACAACTTGACATTAATTAAAGTGACATTACCAGAAGTTGTCTTTGTCATGACAACATAACCCTAACCCCAATTTGTTTGGGATGTCCTTATTATGACAACTTGGCATTAACCAGGATGACATTACCAGAAGATGTCTTTGTCATAACAACTTGACATGAACAAAATTGCACCTCTTTTTGTGTTTATGACAAGGTGACATAATGATTATTATAAAAAGATGTCCAAGGTTACAGACTGATTCTAACACTCGGTCAGATAGACGTCTGGCAGGATAAGACACAAAACTGGCTGTCATCACACCATTATGACAGTGTAATGAATAAATTCTTTGACCTCAAGTAAAGTGGTACCATTTTGAGTTGTCATTAAGATATCTTGATGACATGGTAGTTTGCAGCATGGCGAGTTTGGAGAGAAAGTGCAAAGTGATATTCGACCCTATGGAATTAGAGGTGTTGGTAGATGAGGCCAATTAACACTTAAATGAGCTACAGCAAAGAAACCTGACTGTCTCACAAAGGAACGCTATATGGGAAGAAATCTGTGAAAAAGTAAATGCTGTTGGTAAAACAATGCGGACAGTGGATGAAGTGAAAAGAAGATATCAAGATATCAGAAGAAGAATAAAAGAAAAATTGGCGTATAATAAAACGTCTGCAAATAAAACAGGTGGGGGCACAGTAGATAAGATGCCTCTGACCCACAGCCAGGGACTGGAGAGGGAGGAGAGGTGCGCACGGCGGGCAAGTTCCACCTGCATAAAAGGAAACACAAATAATACACTCAAACTGTCACGTTTAAGTTTTCTTATATTGGCTGTGAGTGTTAATTTTGTGTAAAATAGGCTATACGATAAAGAACTGTTTAGTTTGGGGTTTTTTGCCACGGTAAATGTTAGAGCTGTAGCCTAATATATTTTGTGACTGAAACAATATGTCTTTAATATGATTTTGCGTGGCTTAACATAATTAGATGTTAATAAGACTGTGTATTTTGTTTGATAGTAATGTTTGAATCTAGAAAGTGATTTCAATCGTCTTTTTTTCAGTAAATGTTGATTTGCTTAACTTTGCAATGCTCTGCAATTTATTGGGTCACACTAGCACTCGTATTCTAATCTACAGCATATGTTTAATCAAGGTGTATTTCTGCATTACATATTACTGAATGAAAATAGAAAACTAAATGCATATACCAAACAGCTCACAAGAAGTGACTTCGAATGAGATTGCTGTGTGTCTGCATCCCCGCAGCACTGGGTTGTTGCTTCATACGGCGGGGGGGGGCAGGTTGGCGTTTTCCTCCGGCATGGCATTATGCTCCAGCCCGAGGGGGATTTAAGTATATAAAATGAATAAAAAATAAATAAAAGAATTTCAACCTGATGCTGTCCAGCTGCATATCATGCTGCTGCAACAGGTGCCATACAGCCACATTATGAACTGACACCACCTGTCTGCATAGCATTATGCTGTGACGGGGCTGACCGACAGTGATCACAACACTGTAAAAGGTTACTGTCAGGCCATATTAAAAGCGTATCACACCACCACGAAAGGTCGCTTTTGGCATCAGGTGACACTGAAATCACTGATGCATCAGTGGTATTTGATGACTTTGGAATGAGACTGGGCTGGACATAGATACTGAAAGGTAGTCTTCACTGTACATGGTTGGTTCTAGTCTGCCAGATGAAACTTACAAGCTTTTAAGACACTTGAAAAATCAAGGACTTGGGATATACTTTATGTAATGTTAAAAATGAATATGTCAAAATAATGATCAGTATTTTTATTTATTCATTTTATTGAAAATATTACATACATTCTTTGTGTCAAACTCAAATCATACAGTTTACATTTGCCCCTCAACACGTAGCCAAATCATTATCCTCATGAACTGCATAGGATTCTACATTAGTGGAATAATAATCATCTTAATTTAGTATGTAGAAATGACATTTATGGAATGAAAGATAGGTCATATTCACGTTACCAGTATTAAGTGTCTAACAATACTGTACATTAACGTTACCCACAATCAACAATTAGTTTAATATAGCCTAAGGCCACTAAGAGGACTTTGATCTAGTATGTCAAGTGATGAAATCTCAACTGAAAACTACAGAAAACTATTTTTGTATTCTTATATATTTGTTAGCCATATGAAAGGTCTTTGGTCATACAATCAGGTACAATCACAGGAACTAACAATTGAAATATTTGAAATAGACCTGTGGACCTATCCGACCAACTAAAAGAATGTGTATTTAAGAAATTATGAAGCATGCAAGTGTTTGTTTTTTTTTACTTTGACCAGACAAGAGGAATGACTGTGGGGATATGATGGAATTATATACTACCTCCTCCCCACACATTCACTCTCATATTTGAACTTTTACCCTAACTTTGCTGTTTGGCTCCATCTTGAGGTTGTGTACTTCACAGCCACATTTCCATATGTGGTCCTCTTCATCTACCTGATCCGGGGCGTCACTCTTCATGGTGCCATCAATGGTGTCAAATACATGTTCACACCAAAGGTAAGTTTGTGTTTGAGATTTGGCAATAGGCATACAGACATGCAGTACAGTGTATGGGGGCTTTGCATTACAGCCTTGGGTTTACCTAACTAATTGCTGGCAGGAGGGGGAGTCTTTGTCTGTGATACACTTCTCACTTGATTTATTACCTCAGTAAACATTTTCCTATTGAGTGTACGGTCTCAATTGCTAGTGTCACGTCTTCCTTAATCAAGCACATGATGTTTATTTTGTAGATCATGGTCCCATTTAGAGTAAAATGGACAATAGAGCAGGTCATGTTTTAGGCCCCAAACATACAACACGTGGGCCAGAACCGGTCTGTCAAAGGGTCCAATCCGGCCTACTGGATGACTCTGCACACCTAATATTGATGCATTCATGAAGGCTAAGAGTTAAACGATGCAGGTGATATTTCCCTATTTCATGTAAAATGTACAATCCCAGCACATTTTGCCATCTAAAAACTATCATGTGATGGATGAATTAATTCAACAAGTACAAATTCAAGCAGAGCTCTGCCCTTCAGCCCCAACCCACAAAGAACTTTGCAGGTTGCAAAATGTGAGGCACACCGCACTGCCTTTTTTTTTTTAATTGAATTTGACAGTTTGACAACCTGCTGTCCATAGTTGGGCCATATAGCTCTGGTTATCCAGTAGGGCATTAACAGAAAAGTCAATGTCCGCAGTCATTCAGGCTTTCGTAGTCGAGCGCACTTCCGCGTTGTAGTTTCCTGTAAAAATGTCTGTGAAAAATCCCCGCGATGTGAAAAATACATGCCGAGCAGTCACTGGTGCGCGGAGCGGAGTCCGCGCGGTCGTAAAATCTGAGCTTTGTGCACACAGGGCTTGCGGACGTCTGCTTTGAGTCCACGTGGACCTCCGCAGAGTCCGTTCCGCGTACAGTACAGGCCAAAAGTTTGGACACACCTTCTCATTCAATGCGTTTTCTTTATTTTCATGACTATTTACATTGTAGATTCTCACTGAAGGCATCAAAACTATGAATGAACACGTGGAGTTATGTACTTAACAAAAAAAGGTGAAATAACTGAAAACATGTTTTATATTCTAGTTTCTTCAAAATAGCCACCCTTTGCTCTGATTACTGCTTTGCACACTCTTGGCATTCTCTCGATGAGCTTCAAGAGGTAGTCACCTGAAATGGTTTCCACTTCACAGGTGTGCCTTATCAGGGTTAATTAGTGGAATTTCTTGCTTTATCAATGGGGTTGGGACCATCAGTTGTGCTGTGCAGAAGTCAGGTCAATACACAGCCGACAGCCCTATTGGACAACTGTTAAAATTCATATTATGGCAAGAACCAATCAGCTAACTAAAGAAAAACGAGTGGCCATCATTACTTTAAGAAATGAAGGTCAGTCAGTCCAGAAAATTGCAAAAACTTTAAATGTGTCCCCAGGTGGAGTCGCAAAAACCATCAAGCGCTACAACGAAACTGGCACACATGAGGACCGACCCAGGAAAGGAAGACCAAGAGTCACCTCTGCTTCTGAGGATAAGTTCATCCGAGTCACCAGCCTCAGAAATGGCAAGTTAACAGCAGCTCAGATCAGAGACCAGATGAATGCCACACAGAGTTCTAGCAGCAGACCCAGAACAACTGTTAAGAGGAGACTGCGCAATCAGGCCTTCATGGTCAAATAGCTGCTAGGAAACCACTGCTAAGGAGAGGCAACAAGCAGAAGAGATTTGTTTGGGCCAAGAAACACAAGGAATGGACATTAGACCAGTGGAAATCTGTGCTTTGGTCTGATGAGTCCAAATTTGAGATCTTTGGTTCCAACTGCCGTGTCTTTGTGAGACGCAGAAAAGGTGAACAGATGGATTCCACATGCCTGGTTCCCACTGTGAAGCATGGAGGAGGAGGTGTGATGGTGTGGGGGTGTTTTGCTGGTGACACTGTTGGGGATTTATTCAAAATTGAAGGCACACTGAACCAGCATGGCTACCACAGCATCCTGCAGCGACATGCCATCCAATCCGGTTTGCGTTTAGTTGGACGATCATTTATTTTTCAACAGGACAATGACCCCAAACACACCTCCAGGCTGTGTAAGGGCTATTTGACCAAGAAGGAGAGTGATGGAGTGCTGCGGCAGATGACCTGGCCTCCACAGTCACCGGACCTGAACCCAATCGAGATGGTTTGGGGTGAGCTGGTGAGCTTCAAGAGGTAGTCACCTGAAATGGTTTTCCAACAGTCTTGAAGGAGTTCCCAGAGGTGTTTAGCACTTGTTGGCCCCTTTGCCTTCACTCTGTGGTCCAGCTCACCCCAAACCATCTCGACTGGGTTCAGGTCCGGTGACTGTGGAGGCCAGGTCATCTGCCGCAGCACTCCATCACTCTCCTTCTTGGTCAAATAGCCCTTACACAGCCTGGAGGTGTGTTTGGGGTCACTGTCCTGTTGAAAAATAAATGATCGTCCAACTAAACGCAAACCGGATGGGATGGCATGTCGCTGCAGGATGCTGTGGTAGCCATGCTGGTTCAGTGTGCCTTCAATTTTGAATAAATCCCCAACAGTGTCACCAGCAAAACACCCCCACACCATCACAGCTCCTCCTCCATGCTTCACAGTGGGAACCAGGCATGTGGAATCCATCTGTTCACCTTTTCTGCGTCTCACACGGCGGTTGGAACCAAAGATCTCAAATTTGGACTCATCAGACCAAAGCACAGATTTCCACTGGTCTAATGTCCATTCCTTGTGTTTCTTGGCCCAAACAAATCTCTTCTGCTTGTTGCCTCTCCTTAGCAGTGGTTTCCTAGCAGCTATTTGACCATGAAGGCCTGATTCGCGCAGTCTCCTCTTAACAGTTGTTCTAGAGATGGGTCTGCTGCTAGAACTCTGTGTGGCATTCATCTGGTCTCTGATCTGAGCTGCTGTTAACTTGCCATTTCTGAGGCTGGTGACTCGGATGAACTTATCCTCAGAAGCAGAGGTGACTCTTGGTCTTCCTTTCCTGGGTCGGTCCTCATGTGTGCCAGTTTCGTTGTAGCGCTTGATGGTTTTTGCGACTCCACCTGGGGACACATTTAAAGTTTTTGCAATTTTCTGGACTGACTGACCTTCATTTCTTAAAGTAATGATGGCCACTCGTTTTTCTTTAGTTAGCTGATTGGTTCTTGCCATAATATGAATTTTAACAGTTGTCCAATAGGGCTGTCGGCTGTGTATTGACCTGACTTCTGCACAGCACAACTGACGGTCCCAACCCCATTGATAAAGCAAGAAATTCCACTAATTAACCCTGATAAGGCACACCTGTGAAGTGGAAACCATTTCAGGTGACTACCTCTTGAAGCTCATCGAGAGAATGCCAAGAGTGTGCAAAGCAGTAATCAGAGCAAAGGGTGGCTATTTTGAAGAAACTAGAATATAAAACATGTTTTCGGTTATTTCACCTTTTTTTGTTAAGTACATAACTCCACGTGTTCATTCATAGTTTTGATGCCTTCAGTGAGAATCTACAATGTAAATAGTCATGAAAATAAAGAAAACGCATTGAATGAGAAGGTGTGTCCAAACTTTTGGCCTGTACTGTACGTTCCGCCCGAGTATGTTTGGGCCTTGACAGACACACATCACATGTGTGGAGATACTTCACTTTCCTCCGCCATGTCAATGTAATGACGTCATCAAATGACTTGTCGACTCGACTCGACGTTATTGACGGATAAGTCGACTTGAAAAAAATCAAAGTCGTTAATGCCCTAGTATCCAGCAACTGCTAACAACTCTCCTCTATTGTTAACCAACTGTAAACAGGTCATCATTACCACCACAGAAGGCCCGCCTCTCAAATCATCTGTTTGGACAATGGGGAAAATGTGGAGGTGACGGGGGGGGTGCTTTTTTTGTTCTGAGTTGAAATTTTTTCACCTCAAGTTCAGAGCACTCTGGCAAAAATGTGAGGTGTCTAGAGCATAGAAATGTGAGGGGTGTAGCAATGCAAAAAGAGCGAGCAAAAAGCTTTATTCTCATTAAAAACAATTACAAAAAGCCGCCTCCAGCTGCTAAAAGGTTTTCTGTGTGATCTGGGCCTTAGTGAAACACCAACTCAGAGAGTAGAAGACAGACGTGGCATGCCCATAAATGACGTTTATTGTTTTCTACAGTGTGGAAATTTGGCCCTGGTTTCAGAACTCTGATTCTTTCACACTGTGTTTTCACTTCATCAAAGCTAATTATAACATTTTGGTTTTGTTCAGTGATCAGTTGTACTAAAAAATACTTTTTGTTTCATGCCTGTTTTTTGCTAGCATCCCAATTAATATCACATTTAACGTAAATTATGGATGCATCTTGTTTCTGGTGTTGGTGGGTGTGGGGTCCTCAGTGAGATCCATTCCTCCCTCCTCCACAACTCCATCCTTTTGTCAAAGTATGGCCAATTCAGGCTGCAAAACACCAAGATGGTGACAGCCAAAATACCAAATTCAAGACTTCCAAACAGTTGTCCAGAAACCAGTGGGTGATGTCTATGAATGTGGAAGTGAGACAGTGCATTCACCTGAGAAGCCTCTGCTGAACTATTAAAAAATGTATTATGAATGCTGAAAATGTAACGTGTAATGTTTTGTGCTTGTACGCGTGTGTGTGTCTGCACCTGTGTCCATATGTGCATGTGTGTTTGTCTGCATTCAGATGGAACAGCTTGCCAATCCTACTACATGGATCAATGCGGCCACTCAGATCTTTTTCTCTTTGGGTTTGGGTTTTGGGACACTCATAGCCTTTGCCAGCTATAACCAGTACAACAACAACTTTGAGCGCCAGGCCATCGTTGTTTCTGTCATCAACAGTGGAACCTCCATCTTTGCCAGCATTGTCACTTTTTCCATCTATGGGTTCAAGGCCACTGTCAACTACGAGGACTGTCTCGAGAGGTATGTGTGGTTTTTTTTGCTAATGTGTATATGGCCCTGTTTACACCTGGTATTAACATGCATTCTGGGTTATCAGATTTCAAGTTGACAGCTCTACGAATGTGTCTTCACTAATGTGTGTTTAGATCTAATCTCCCAGATCACATTTGAAGAAGGTATTCTTTCAGCAGTGTGAACACTCATGTGTCCCAGGCCAGGTTGCTTATCTGATGCCCAGATAAGAAAACTTTCTGTTGGTGTACTCACACAGACACAGAGCTGAAGGACCGTCTCTAGAGAAACTCTCGTCCCAGTGAACGGTCAGTTCATTGTCTGCCTGGTTAGCCTCACAAAGGCTGTAAGTGTGTGTATATAACATGACAAACCTCATGCCAGTTAAAAACAGCAACATCTTATTCAGTCTGTGCAAATGAAAATGATTCATGTGTTTATTTGCATATTGAGGAGGAAAGTGAGATCAGATCACAAGTGGTCACCCAAGACACATTTGGAGACATACTTTAATGCCAGGTGTGAACATACAGACTTAGAGCTGTCCACTTGTGATGCATCACCCAAGACACAAGACATATTAAAATTATCAGGTGTAAACAGCTTCTTTGTGAGTGCATGCTTACACCAGTGTGCATGTGTATGCCTTTAAACACTGTACAGATGCTGTGTATACGTGTAATCTAGAGGGTCTGTGTATCATTCGTTCATTCCATTTGCAATTTAAAATCAAAAAACGAAAAAACGGTTTGTTTTTACATTATTTGTTTAATAATCAAATTCAAAAATACAAAAAACGGTTTGTTTTTCTTATTTTTGATTTTATGCTCACATTAAAAATAGCAAATCGAAAAATGGGCCACGATTAAAATTTGATTTTGATTTTTCATTTGTTCCAACTTGCGTGACCTGGAACTATTTTCTATGGATGCACATTGCATTCAGTGGATAAAAAGAAAATGAGACACCTTATCTCATAATTATGAGATCAGGATCTCGTAATTACGAGATAAGATCTCGTAATTATGAGATCAAGAAAGTGCCAAATTGGCCAATGCTTCGCTCAGAACCACATACTGCACATCCACGAAGGGGGGTCAGAACTACTGTAACCAGCTGCCACTGAGGTGGTGCCATCTTGACTATATCCCATATCTTTATTATAATGTGTATATATTGTAAATTACGATGGAGTATTAGGGTACAACGGAGTATTAGCGCCACATTGAAGAAAAAAAAAAACATCGATTTCGAGAATAAAGTCAAAATATTACGAGAAAAAACTCGTAATATTTCCAGAATAAAGTCATAACTGAGAAAAAGTCATAATATTACAAGAATAAAGTTGAAATATTGTGAGATTAAAGTCATAATATTACGAGAATAAAGTCGAAATATTATGAGATTAAAGTCGTAATATTTCCAGAATAAAGTCGTAGTTTTTAAGGAAATAACCAACAACACACAGAATGTCAGATTGTCTTTCATGCCGTTGTAAGTAGCCTACTTAATTAGGTTTGGGAACCGGCACCGTGTCGGTTCTGTGTCGAAATGCGCTGTTTGTGACTCCGGGCCCAACTCTGCCACTGATTGGCCAGTCTGACATTCTTCATAATACATAAAGAACGTTAGTGAAACACATAGGCCTAACAGAAACATGGGTTCGTTTGGGGACAAGTTAGTAGTCATGTTACTTGTTCCACAGGCGAAGGACTCCGGACACATACAGTAGCCTAAATACACCGGTTGTAAGTAACTTTTAACATACGTGAGTCTTTGTGACTCTCGGCTCTTGTCCCCTAACTAACGCTTATTTCTGTTTCACTAACAATATTTACAGAAGAAGAAAGGGAGGGAATTAATGTGTTGCAAGAGGAGTTGAGAAGCAGGCTAGCAGTTCTTAGAAGGGCAGAGCATCTCAGAAAAAAGAGGAAGAAGAAGGAACATGTAGGGACAGGTTTTTTCAGGGACCCTTTTAAGTTTGTTAAAGGGTTGTTCAGCCAGGAAAAGGGGGGGCAGCTCAAAGCAGAAAGGCCAGAGGTTGAAGAATATTTGAGAAATACATATACAGATTTAGAGAAGAATAGGATAGTAGGTGTCCCACCGGATATCCCTCCCTTAGGAGGGATAGAGCATGAGATGGATGTCAGGCCACCTCGGTGGAAGGAAGTTCAGGAGGTGGTCAGGCGTGCAAAGGCTTCTTCGGCCCCAGGGCCTAACGGAGTCCCCCTACCGGGTTTATAAAAGTGCGCCTGATATCCTAAATTTTTGTGGAAACAGCTAAGAATAGTTTGGGAGAAACAAATTATCCCAAGAGCACGGCGTAGGGCAGGGGGTGTCCTCATTCCTAAAGAGAAGGAGTGTGTGGACCTTAGCCAATTCCGGATGATTTCTCTCTTGAATGTAGAAGGGAAGATTTTCTTTAGTGTAGTAGCGCAGAGATTAGCTAGCTACTTAGAAAGGAATAGCTTAATAGATACTATGGTGCAGAAGGCAGGAATACCAGGTTTTGCAGGGTGTTTAGAGCATACTAGCATGATCTGGCACCAGATTCAGGCAGCGAAGATTAAGAAAAGGGACCTGCATGTAATATTTTTAGATCTTGCAAATGCGTTTGGTTCAGTACCACATAGCCTCATTTGGAGTGCGTTTGACTACTTCAAAGTGCCACAGGTAGTTGTTAACTTAGTGAAGGCATGGTTTCAGGATATTAGGTTGTGTCTAAATACAGCAGGTTTCACAACAGGTTGGCAGAGGCTAGAAATAGGCATCATGGCAGGGTGTACAATTTCTCCATAAGCATTTACTATGGCAATGGAAGTAATCATCAGGGCTTCTAAGTGGGTGGTAGGTGGGGAGAGAAAGGGTTGCATCTTCCACCAGTTAGGGCTTACATGGATGACATGACAGTGGTGACCACAACAATGTCATGTACAAAGAGGCTACTAGAGAAGGCGGACCGCAGAGTGAAGGCAAAGGGGCCAACAAGTGCTAAACACCTCTGGGAACTCCTTCAAGACTATTGGAAAACCATTTCAGGTGACTACCTCTTGAAGCTCATCAAGAGAATGCCAAGAGTGTGCAAAGCAGTAATCAGAGCAAAGGGTGGCTATTTTGAAGAAACTAGAATATAAAACATGTTTTCAGTTATTTCACCTTTTTTTGTTAAGTACATAACTCCACATGTGTTCATTCATAGTTTTGATGCCTTCAGTGAGAATCTACAATGTAAATAGTCATGAAAATTAAGAAAACGCATTGAATGAGAAGGTGTGTCCAAACTTTTGGCCTGTACTGTATATATATATATATATATATATATATATATGCTTTAGAGAGGTCGCCATCTTGCGCCGCCATATATGTAAGGCAGCCCTAGCGGACAATCCAGCCAGCCAGAGAACGCGTTTCGCGTGTATAAATAAACCAACGAAGACAGCTGAAGGAAGGAAGGAGGAGGAGGAAACAGCAAAGAGTGTTAGTCGTTAGTCGATAGAGAGTAGTGAAAGGTTTTTTAGTTATAAAGTTTGCGAATGGACCACACTTACCACGCAACAGGAGAAAATGAACCTGAACCGTCATCTGCGAGGAAAAGAAGACGCAACTTCACTCCTTGTGATGCACTCTCTGCAGCGCTTTTCCTCCTGATCATATATCTCCCCAACAATGGTAGCACCGAATCCCATTCTGTGCAGCCAAATGGGAGCGGAGGATTCAGCCTCTCTTCTCGCCCGCTTAGCATTCAAGTTCCTCATCAGTATGCTCTGGCTCAAACAGGTATGGCTCTGGGTCTGTGTCCGCTACAAGAAACTCTTCAAAATTGCGTTCAAAGTCGTCCATTGCAGCTACTATAGTCCGGAGGTATTGCTAGGCTAAATAAACAGCTGAGCTCTGTTACAGGCTACGCTGTCAGTCAGTGTGCGGGCTGGAGGTTGGCGGAGCAGAGAGGGGAGGGGGTACCCGCTTGGTATTGTAAACGAGAATGTGTGTATGAACTGTGTGTGTTATGCTAGAAGAGTCAGAGTTTGGGACGGAGTCTTTTACCCCCTGGAGTGTTACCGGAGTTTTTGGAGTGCTCAAATAAACGGGCCTTTTTCCCGAACGCTACTCTGGTCTTCTGCACGTGAGGGATTCATTACAATATCGTAACATGGCTTAGATTTCTAATAAACATTCACCTCGTCGCTAGATAGACCTACTCCTGAAAAACTTGTGTCTGCGCAAGGCTTTTTGTCCCTACGAGGCCACCGTCATTTACCCGATGGGAGGGGTGAGTGAGTGAGCCCTGCAATCTAGAATTTGACCACTGATGTCACTGTTTTCAACGGTTTTCAGCCCATTTTACACAGTGGCCCTTTAATGGGAAGCCTGATCTGGTCCTCTCGGACGAACTGAACAGTTTTCATAACCGTTTTAATTTCTGTGACTTTAATGATGAACTGTCAGTTTTTAAAAACACTGTCTCCTCACAGAACAGTGTTGTTGTTGACAGGAACACAGTTTGTAGACTTTTTCAGCGTGTCAAAGAGAGGAAAAGTCCAGGCCTGGATGGCATTGGAGGTCGGGTCCTCAAGAACTGTGCTGTCCAGCTGGCAGATATTTTTAGTTTTATTTTTTCAACGTCCCTCCAGCTTCACAAGATCCCTTCACTCTGGGAGAATTCTATTATAGTTCCAGTACCCAAATCTGCATCTCCAATATCACTAAATGACTTCAGACATGTCGCACTGACCTCCCTTGTTATGAAGTCGTTTGAAAAAATTGTGAAGGAATCACTTCTGACCTGTGTCCAAAATTACTTGGACCCACTGTAGTTTGCCTACAGTTCAGGCAGAGGTGTTGAAGATGCAGTTGGCACCCTGTTGAACTTTGTTCTAACTCATCTTGAGGGAGCCAAGTCCTGTCTTTTATTTATCGATTTCTCATCCGCTTTTAATTGCATTCAGCCACACATTTTAGCAGAGAGGCTAAGGGACTCCCATAACATTGATCCTGGTCTTATAGCCTGGGTTATTGACTTTTTAACAGTGAGACCACAGCGTGTGAGGGTTAATGGTGTTCTGTCAGACACTCTTGTCTCCTCCACTGGATCACCCCAGGGCTGCGTTCTTTCACCTTTATTATTTGTTTTATATACAAATGAATGCCGGAGTCAACATGTGGGGCGACACATTGTTAAATTTGCAGATGACTCTGTCATTGTGTCCCTGCTGAGCAGTGATGACCTGGAGCATGGACCTGTAGTGAAGGAATTCATGGACTGGTGCAGCTCTTCCTTCCTACATATCAGTGTAGCAAAAACTAAAGAGATGTTGGTTGACTTTCGGAAAAATCCCACAGTCATCTCCCCTGTTATGATTGAGAATGAAGCAGTGGAGCTGGTCAACAATTACAAGTACCTTGGGACTTATGTAGATGACAAGCTGACCTTCGAGACTCAAGTTGATGCTGTGTGTAAAAAGGCCCACCAGCGCATGTATTTTTACAGGAAGCTGTGTAATTTTAATGTTGATAGCACATTTATGCAGATATTTTACTCTCGTTTTATTGAATCCATCCTCACCTTCTCCTTCATTTGTTGGTAAGGCTCCCTCTCCCTCAGAAACAAAAACAAACTGCAGGGTTCGTCCATTGGGGCGTAGGTATATCCTGCCAAAATGCAGGACTAACAAACTAAAACATTCCTTTGTCCCTGCTGCCATTGCTCTCCTGAATAAGTGACTGACCTGCTCTTCATTTTTTTTGTTGTCTCTGGTTATTTATTGTTGTCTGAGTGATTGTTGTTTAATTGTTTGTTTATTACTGCTGGCTGTACAACAAATTGCCCCACGGGGATAATAAAGACTCCTTGAACCTTGAACCTTGAAGCCTGTGAAAGAAAAAAGCTTAGATATGCAGACTTAGGAGCAGAAGCTAAGCAGTGAGGATGGAAAACTAGGATTTGTCCAGTGAAAGTGGGGTGTAGGGGATTCATAGCAAGATCAGCTGCCTCGCTCCTGGGGGAACTCGGAGTGCGGGGACAGAGTTTGAGGAAGACAGTGAAGGAAATGTCAGATGAAGCAGGTAGAGCAAGCCAATGGATCTGGGTGAGAAGAAATAATATCAGTTGGGGGCCAGCAGGCGGAACTACTAAGCAGAGTACATAACTCCTTGAGATCAGGTGGAGTGATCCACTTCTTAGGAGGAAATCCAGGAAGAGGAAGGTTATTTAAGTGTGGGAGTGGCCTATTTGAATCCTTTTGTTTGAGACCATGCTGCAAGGTGAGTGTGTCTGCTGATCCTATGAGTTATCTGTCTCCTTTAACTTTAGCTTATATTGGAGTTATGCTATGTAGCGTTTGAGATAGAGTTTGGTGAATGTGCTAGGAAAGGTAGTATCAGCACTGTTTCTACCTGGAGCTCGCATGTACGGAGCCTGGGTTTGGTTGAAGGTGGCAGTGCTGTTTGGGCTGAGAAAGCCATGCGTAAGTAAGGTAAAGGAGGTTATTGGGTTGGTGCGGGGAGCAGTGAGACCTGGCATTAGGGGAGTGTCTCTGGGACGCCAGAGATCACTATCTAGGAGCTGGCCACTACCGCGGTGCTGAAACTAAATCAATCGATGTCAGGCAAATCGATCACCCACCACTTAATCAGCGCATAAGTCACACACAGCCTACTTATTTTTCGTCTTATTATTATTTTTCTTCCGCCAGATTTCAGTGCGTAACTTGTGCCACAGCTCTGAGCGCACATAGCGTCTTCATAAAACATAGATTCAAGATTCAGTATGCACAGTAAGGACATGCGTTTCCCTGCAGAATGAAATTCATTCTTTTCTGTCACCAAGTAATGCTAAACAATATAAATCTGAAGTATGAAATAGATCAAAATATATACGGTGCGCACTGTTGTAACATCTCCTTGCTTAGTGTAATACTCCGTCGTAATTTACAATATATACACATTATAATAAAGATATGGGATATAGTCAAGGTGGAACCACCCGAGTGGCAGCTGGTTACAGTAGTTCCGACCCCCCTTCGTGGATGTGCAGTATGTGGTTCTGAGCGAAGCAGTGGCCAATGTGGCACCTTTCCTGATCTTGTAATTACAAGATCTTACCTTGAGATCCTGATCTCGTAATTATGAGATCTAATCTCGTAATTACGAGATCCTTATCTCGTAATTACGAATAATGAAAAAACAAACAATTTTTTAGTTTTTTGATTTTTGATTTTAAATTGAAAATGGAATGAACGAATGATACACGGACTCTAGAGCCGCAAGTAATTTCATCGATTTATTTTTTGGGCTGTCGGGTTTGTTTGTTTTTTATGAAAAGGTAACTCACACAAGCCAAAAAGAAAGAACAAAGCGATATAGACACATTACAACACACACATTCATTCAAGGCAGTTATACAAGGTGCCACCTGCTACTCAGTTTAAACATTCACAAGCACTAACATGCCAGTAATTTAAGGTTTAGTATCTGCCTGTGGATACTTCAACATGCAGACTAGAGGAGCCAGAAATTGAGGCACTGATCTTCCAATTAGCGGCGACCCGCTTTTCCTTCTTAGCCATATTCCCAAGAAGAGAACAGATGTAAGCTTGGAATTTATCTGAGCAGAGGGGAAGCCTGGGCTGAGCTGAGCAGGTTGCCTAGAGAGGAGGGAGACCAAGCTGAGCTGTCTAACATGGAATCAGCAGAGCAGCTGAGCTGAGTGGGGATCCATGGCAGGTCTGGAGACAGGGACCTGAGCAAAGCAGTTGGAACAGCAGGGAGAGGAGAAACAGGATTAGGATGGAGTAACAGACAACTGATGTGCAACAAGAGAGGCTGGAAACACAGACTGACTGAGCAGCCTCAACAATCTGGCAAGGTGGACTTGGAAGAGCTGAGTCTTAGTAGGAGTTTTGACTGCAGGATGTGATGCAGCTGCCGGGGCTCTGCTCGGGCTCTGACACGTCTGTCTCCTCTCAGACATTTTTTTTTTTTAGGAGGTGGACAGTTTCTCCATGGAGGTATGGTCTGTATGTAGGTTTGTCCAATTTGAAATATTTATGGACTTTATTGATTTCTCGTTATTTTTTTCTTGGCGATGGTAAAGAGCCATGAGGAGTAGAACCTTTACTGAACTTCTGTAATTAAGTGTTAAGTATCTCACAGTAAACAGAGTGATGAGGACAGGGGGATACAGCAGCCCAGCGGATTGAATGCCAAGTTTAGCAATCTCTTGGCAGAATTGATTCACTGGTGAGCAGTGGTGAGTGCTGTTTGAACAGATTTCAGATTTTGTGAATCCTATTCTGAACATCATATAGCTGTACAGAGCTAGATGGGTCCTGCTCCCAGCTTGTTTTTAAAACAGAAATGGATTGATCACATGTGGATATTATTTTGAATATTTTAGATAGGAGTTTTACTGGTGATAATATACTCGCAAAGTAGTGGGGGTGGTTCAAAGCTGTACATTTTTTCTTTTTATTTCGAACACAATCTGTAAGTATTTCAGATCATCTCTTGGACAAAATAACTGTGTCTGGTAAAAGCTATCAGGCCGACATTGAGTTAAAACATTTTTGGCACATTATTTACTCCAAAATTTATCTTATTAGCCTTCGTATATAAGTTCAATTTCTTGAACAAAGTGTTGATGTAATACTAAACTATACTCAGCAAATAGCGAAGGACCCTGCTGGGTGAAAGTCAGGGTCATGATAGTGTTCATGTAATTGTCCTTTTTTTTCCCTCTTCCAGGACACGCTTACTGCTACTGAATGCCTTTGATCTAGCAGAGGACAGTATCGTCATGAACAATGTCAGTGACTGGATTGAGAAACTGAATGCAACATACCCAGAGCAGTTTGCTGAACTCAGCAACAAACTGGAAGATTGTAACCTGGAGAGTGAGCTAGACACCGTATGTTCCTCCTCATTACCATCGTCTATATAATATGTATAATTATGTATAATTATTCATATAATAAGAATGCAACTGGCTGTTATTGTGTCTCTCACAATCTGTGCCAAATACATAGAAAATACAAAAAAATACATATGAAAAGTGCAATAAGTAATACTTAAGTGCTACATAATTATTAGAGAAAATCCAGTACCTGCATTAGTAGTAGTAGTAATAGTATAACTACAGTAGGCCTGTGATCTGATCTTTCAATTGTGATTTAAAAGACAGAATTAAAAACACAGGTTGCCTTTGGTAGAGAATAATTTTGGTAAACTAGACAGGACTAAACACAGATTGAACTAGACATGGCATTCACATCAAGTCACTGTTGCATTTTGTAGCAATCTGCAAAAAAGAGAAACAAAAAAAACCATTAAGAGGTGATGTGATGGTATTTTGACATTTTGACGCTAATGCCATTTCAGTGCAACAGTTCTTTTAGAGCCATAAAAAGGAGCTACACCAGCCACTTTACAGAGTTTGATTTTTGTGAGAAGAGCACAGAAGTATCCGAAAAATGTGAGATAAATGTGAAATGTTTTTTAAAAGGCAGTCCAAGCCAAACACAAATTAGGAAGTGTTTCAAGAACTTTTCTTCTTGTTATTATGATTATGATTATGATTATGATGATTATTATTATCATTATTATTTAAATTCATAATTAACATGTCTGCGTGTCAGCCATTTTGCTTCTTTTGCTTCTTCAAATTGATTTATATAATTTCAGATGACCACAAGATAAAAAATCCTACTGTTTGCAACACAGAACAGGACTAGGTGTTTCATTCATTGAAAAGTGATGGAGATCAAAGAGCATGGATACCAAGAGGCAAAGCTCAATAGAACGCCCCATAGCAACAGACTCACCCATGGTTTCGTCCTACCGCCGCCATTTTGGACTGTCAGCAGACCGCAGCAGACCCGCTTGCATACAAAAACACACAGACAAGCTGAAGTATATCGCTATTAATTATGCTTACAATGCTACTCACCTCATGATAGCTTGGTCACAGCTGCTTTTTCATGTTTTTGTAAAGCAAAATATAGACTTTAAAAAAAACAAAATGAAGAAAAACAGCCTAGATGGCATCTCTACATATTACATCCACTTATGAGAAGATTAACTTAATTACTCCTTCAAAATCACCCCATAAGCCAGTCTACCAAAAAATTAAAAAAAAAAAAAAAAAAAAAATTTAACTAGAAACACATTAATGGCGACATCACATAGTCAGGAATAAAGATTTATTCACAGTTTGTACAGTAAGGGGACAGTAATAGTAATAATAATAATAATAATAATATATAGGCTATTTTAATATGATATATTTTAATGTTAAGCAGTAATCAGTTCTGATATAAATGGTCCAATAAACTGGCATATTAAATTGATATTAAAACACTTTAAAACTTACACCTCAGGAGTTCTTACCTGTCAGGATCCTTCGGGAAAGGGTGGAAGGCCAGGTGCGGGGTGTTACACTGATAGTTGTTGCAGTTAATTGCACTACACTGTTTTCTTTTACTTTTTTTCTCCTCTCTCCTTGGCATGTTGTCTGGGCGCAACAGTCCAAGCTCAACAGTCCAAAATGGCGGCAGCGCCCCTAGTGGCTGTTGGCAAAAATTCAACGGAGTTTCACCTCTTGGTATCCATGCTCTTTGATGGCGATGCTTTAGTCACCCACACAGAGCAGGGAGTGGCCATTCTGGTATGCGAGGGTCAAGATTTTTTTTAAGACCACACCCACCAATCTGTTAAGAGCCAATGTTCTGCATTATAGTTGCAGTTGTCAAGACTGAGGACTTATAGAAGTAATTCCAGAGTAAGCACAATTGCACCAAAAACACTAGGAAGAACAAGACAATCTGAGTGGAGCAGTTGGGAAGAAGAGAGGGGTGACAGATGGGTGAACACACACCAGACTTTTACCCGTAGACCAGTGTCCCAGGTGGGAAGTCAACTTTGAGTTTTTTCAACCATGTAATGTAGTTACTATCGTATGTCACATGACATAGTACTCAGGGGAAATACTCACCAAGTTACCGTAATGGACAGTTTTTTTCAACTCAAACTAAGCCTTTTTCCAAACCTAACCAAGCAGGATAGTTTTGTACTTAAAGTAGTTTTTGTTGCAAAACAGCTTTGTTGCCTAACTCTAAAGCAGTTTTGCTTGTGAAACCTATGTTTCCTGTGAAGAGTTTAGTGTGAAAGACATTGTAGCATGTAACAAGCAGACATTGACAAGCTTTCCAGAACCCGCATGGGACCCGTAGGTGGGTAGAGCTGCAGCATGCATCATAGCCCTTGGCTATCACTCAGCAAAACTCTGGAGTAGTGATACAAAAAGCCTGGTGTGTAAGCTGCATTTCTTTCAAAACCCTGCAACCTACACATCACAATGAATGATGTGTAGGTTGCAGGGTAGTTTTTAGCTGTGGTCTGTGTTACTTTCCTCCATTTAAAAAATACTGAAGCATATCACTGTCACTCCAGACGAAAAACATGGATCAGTATCACATAATAATGTGATAACTTAATCATTATAACAAGATGTTTTCCACATTTTAACTAGATATTTTCACATTATAACAAGAAACCTTTATTGTTATAATATACTTATCTTGTTATAATGTAATGTTGTAATGTTTTAACATAATCACATGTATTGTTTTAATGTGAAGCATTAACGTCAGAAAAGGATGATTTATTGTTATTTATTATAACAAATCGTTTCACATTATAATGTGATCACCTATGTTGTCTTAACGTGAAATGTTTCCCTTTTTAACGTGATAACATTATTTGTATATGATTCTTTTTAAATGAGGAAGCTGCGCAGAGAAGGATAAATTGAGGAATATGATTCAAAGTGGTTCAGTTGCAGTAGTCAAGGGTATTTTTCAGTGCTGGCTCCATTTGGCAGTGATAGAAACACAACACCCAGGTGAACGCACTAATTTTATCCCCTTTACTGGCTAGATGCAATGACGGGCTACCACAAAATACCATACATCTTTGCCCAAGCAGAATGCGAATATTGATTCAAATTTGTCTGCACTGAGTTTGAAAAAGGGACTAAATAAGAGATATATAAAAAGCAGTAACCAATGTAACATTTTCAGTGGCCCCCATGTTGCTTTCTACTCTTTACCAGCCTGTTTTCCAGCCTGTCTGTGATGTTGAATGTGACACAGCAGTAAGAAGAAAAACAAAAGGGCAGAAGGGCATATTTGTGTGCTGCAGAGCTGTGTACATGGCTCTAGTCTACTAGCAATGGGAAAGCAGTCTACAACCTATTTTTAGCAGGTGGTCCCCTGTGTCACTACCTCAACTTGCCTCTTTCAACGCAAAGCAGCAACAGCTCTACTTTGAACTCCCTCCAGATGTCTTACCTTCTCACCCTGTCTCCATAGCCAACCTATGGAGGAAACTCCTTTCAGTGGTTTGTATCCGTGTTCTTATTCTTTTGGTCACTACCCAAAGCTCATGACCGTAGGCGAGGGCTGGAACATAGATGCACTAGTAAATCAAGAGCTTTGCCTTCTGGCTCAGCTCCCTCTTAACCTCAATGGTCTGGTGCAACACCTGCATCTTACACTCACACTCCATTTTACCTTCATTCATGCAAAAGATCTCTGTGGTACTTGAACTCCCTCTGGGGCAGTAACTCTCTCCTAACCCAGAGGGGCCAATCCACCATTTTCCCATAAAGAACCATGGCCTCAGACTTGGTACTGACTCTCATCCAGACCATTTCATGCACATCGCTGCAGTGTGTGCTGGAGGTCACCATTTGATGGAGCCAATAAAACCACATCATCGCAAAAAGCAGAGATGCAAATACAAACAGGACACTCTGCTCCCATGGGCTGCACCTTGAGATTCTGTCCATTAATTTTATAAATAGAATTGGTGACAAGGGAAATCCCTAGTGGAGACCAGCGCCCACTGAAAATGTTTGTCTTTGTGCCAATATAGACAAAGCTCTCTCTTTGGTCATAGAGGGACCAGATGGCTTGTATCAACGACCCTAGTCAGAGACTTTCCTGCAGTACCCCCATAGGACTCCCCATGGGACACAGTCATAAACCTTCTCCATGTCCACAAAACACATGTAGACTGGATGAGCACTCTACCATGAACTTTTCAGCAGCCCTGCAAGATTAAAGAACTGGTCCACTGTCCCACGGCCACGACGAGCTTCACATTGCTCCTCCTAAATCTGAGGTACGACAGTCAGTCGGAGCCTCCTTTCCACTGCCCTGGAATAAACTTTTTTGTGGAGGCCAAGCAACGTGATACCCTGATAATTGGAGCACACCCTTTGGTCTCCGGATTTCCACTCGACAATATCCCCAGTCCAGGTCAGTAATTCTCTTCCTTTGCTGAGCACAGTCTGAGACAAGCCCTGCTTTCTCTTTCTGAGTCATCTAAAGGTTTGCCAGAACTTCTTTGAGGTCCCTCTCTATAGCCTCCCTGAACTCCTCCCATACACGGGCTTTTGCTTGGGTGACCGCCATATTCCTCCCTCTACAGCTTAACTGGTACCCACCAGTGGGTTGCTGCCACAACTTCTAGCAGCTGCCTCCATAATTTTGAATATGGCCTGCTCAGTTTTCACGAAAATGTCTTCCAGAGGTGTGAGTTGAAGACTTCACAGGCAGGAACCTCAGCCAGACATTCTTAGTTCACCCTCACTACATGTTTGGGTTTACAGGTATCTCTGGCAGCCCCTGTTGCCATCAGATCCAACTCACCACCAGGTGGTGATCAGTTGACAGTTGCTTTCCTCTTCAGCTGAGTATTGGAGACATAGACATAGATCTGATGATATGAATGCAAAGTCAAACATTGATCTTTGACTTAGTGCATTCTGGTACTCTGTACACTTACAAGCCACCCTATGCTTTAACATGGTGTTTGCTATGGCCAATTTATTACAAGCAAGTCCAGTAATAAAACACCACTCAGATTCAGATTAGGCAGGCCATTTCTCCCAGATGTTGCACACATGAGTGTTGATGTCCCCCAGCACAACTGTAGAATCCCGAGTCGGTGCCCTTTCCAGGACACCCCCAGAGACTTCAAGAAGGCCGCACACTCTAAACTGCTGTTTTGTGCATTAGACTTCTTTTCAGCAACTTGCAGTCGCATAGAGGCGACTCATTCCCTGGGGAGAACTTCAACACAGTGGCACTCAACCAGAGGCTTGTAAGTATCCCCACACCCGCTCGACACCTTTTACCGTGGGCAACTCTGGAAAAGGCAAGAGCCCACCCCTCTCCAAGATTTGGTTCCAGAGTCCAGTTGTATCTAGCTGATACTGCTCCACCTCCTGCTCTAGCTCCAGTTCCTTGCCCACTAGAGAGGTGACATTACATGTCACTAGAGCCAGTCTGCTATGCCAGGGGTCAGCATGCCTAGATCCCCACCCCAGTCTGCTGCCTAGCTCAAAATGCACCAACCACACCGCCTATCCCCACAAGTGGTGGGCACACCAAATAAGGGTAAATGATTGACAATAATGTTCAATGATTCCTCTGTAATGATTGTAGTATGTATGAATAGTACACAGAGAGCATAAAACTGTACAAGAACTGTTAGATTCCTTTAATGTTTGTGTTTTGTCTAGCTTCTGCTGCCAATGGTTCAGTAAATATGGTGAAGAGTGAGGGATGGGAGACAGACATCTTTGAAAATCAGTAGACACTACAAAATATGGACTTTTGATTGGAAAAATAGGTAAAGGAGTAACAGTCTAAATGAGCTTTAGACAAGTTTAGACAACAGTCCTGAATGGAAAACCATTTGCACTGTGTGCACATTAGGGATATAATTGCAGTTGTTCATTGCATGGCTCATGGTGGCTATCTGAGCCCTATAGAAAAATTCTATTAGATATTGCTAAATTGAATTATCTCCAATTGTAGATTGAGCAATGTAAAATAATAGGCAGAGAGACTAATCAGCCCCATTGGACAAAAAAAATACAAATATTCTCGAATCACTGAATGAGTAAATGAAAAGCTACAGATTAGATTATGCAGGGATAATATGTGTGGTTAATGTCATTAGGGATACACACTGTTACGCCCCACCCTCAGGCGGCCCTATGGGACGAACAAAACTCCAAAACACTGACCCATAATAATCACATGAACACCTTTAAAAACACTCAAATCCATGGGATTTATTAGAATTAAAACAGGCAAACAAGACAACAAAAATCCCTCGGTGAGAGGCAGCAGGACCAGCAGTCCCCACACCAGAGCCTCTCCCCTCTGCTGCTGGCACAAGAGCTCTTAAGCACCTCCTCCATGTCAAGTGTGCTGCACCTCGTTAGGTAATGCAGCACACTTGAGCAGATCTACAAGGGAGGGAAAAAGGGACAGCAGCACAGAACACACACAGCCGTAACACACACACATTTCCCACCTAATGGTATAACACCAGAAATAAAATGATGACAACACTAAGATATTTGGAAAACTGGAAAAATGCAACAGTGCAGCAGTGATGACTTGGGTCTGTCTCATCCTTTCATTAGCAGAGCAATCACACTAACAAAGGGCAAAACTTTTACAATCTCATATTGTGATACTGTTCATTTCATTTCCATTGGGTGTCCACACCTTACAGCCTCACAAAATGGCGTGTCTCTGACAACCAATCACATCTGTTAAAAGAATGCATCACACTGAGCAATGGGGTCAACCACACCTCCTCACAAAGGTAAAAGTTTCTGTCCCTACCTAGCTCAGAGCTGCTCTGAGAACTTTCCTAAATGACTCCCAAGCTCAGACTCCTTACTAAAAAAAATTAGGCTAAGTTAGGAGCTCTCTGAGTCCCTGATGTGCTTTGAGTGATGTGTGCTAAGCCTCTCCCTCAAGACCTCATCACTTCTACTTTGTAGAGCAAAAGCCATCTGAATGCAGGAAATGTATGTCTATTCTCTGAGGCTTTTCAGGAGGCCAAGTCAAAGTGGGTCAAAGCCCAATTCAGATTCCACTTCAGTCATAAACTGTTGTCTCTCCCTTTCATCTGTTTCAGGCGGTCGAGGGGACAGGTTTGGCCTTCATTGTGTACAGTGAGGCCATTAAGAATATGCCACTGTCTCAGCTCTGGTCAGTGCTGTACTTCATTATGCTCCTCCTGTTGGGAATGGGCAGCATGCTGGGCAACGTCACTGCCATCATCACCCCACTACGAGACTTCAAGGTTGTGTCCAAAATAAGCAACGAGTTGTTTAACGGTAAGATCCAGGCTGATGTTGATGAAAATTTTACCATCATCATCCTTGTGGCCATCAGCCTAGTTCCAGTAAGCTATTTCCCATTTTTTCCTCCTGTCCATAATTCCTAATGGTTGGCATGCTCTAAGATGTAATAGAGTAGAAGTATAAAGTATGTAGGGACCACCAGAACCTCACATATGAAATTGTTCATTTGCATGACTTAAACTAGACTGTTATTGTGAAATGAAAAAAGGGAATCTTGCCAGCTTCTACTATCAGAACTCTACTACTTTTTGTAGCTATTGATATGGTCATTTTGGTTGTAGTAATTAGTTTAATTATTAAGCAGAGTTCCAAATTGATAGCCTAGTATATTTTATTTGACAACATTGATTAATTGGCTACTATATCATAATTTTACTTGAGTACAGTACTTGTAGTTAGTTACTTTCCACAACTAGTGTTGTTTACACTGGTTGTGGTCACAAATAAAATCAGAAGTGTCTTGTTGACACACTCTCCAGTAAAGAGAAGCACCATTTCGCCACAGTGGGAGATCTTTTGAAGTTGGTTTTCGGCTGAGCACACACACAGACGCTCATATACATAAAGGTGAAACTGAGGGCAAAATGGACCTGGAGGTCCCACAGGATCTTAGCTCGATCATTCTCAACCACCTTAGGAGGTGTCTTCCATTGTGACCTTGGGACTTCCAGTCCATAGCCAGCCACTTGGTTAAGGCGGTCCAGGTACGTTCATCCTGTCTGCATCTTACACCCTGCTGCCATGTGCTGAACTGTCTAAGGAGCATCTTTGCATAGCCTGCACCTGGGGTCCTGTCTGGAGTGGTAGAGCCCTACTTCTATTGATCTTGTACTAAGTGCCTGTTCTGTGCTGCCATGATTAGTGCTTCCATGCTGTCTTTCAGTCCAGCCTTTTCCAGCTGCTGGTAGGATTTCTTGATTTCGGCCATTTTGTCAACCTGTTAGTGGTACATGCCATGCAGGGGCTTGTCCTTCCATGATGATCCATCCCCTCTTCTGCTTTTTCAGGTTTCTGCTGCCTGAGGTATTCACTTAGCAGCTCATCTTTGGGGGCCATCTTCCTGATGTATTCCTGGATCTTGATTGTTTTGTCCTGAACAGTGGCTCTGACGCTCACGAGTCCTCAGGGTGCTGGACTTGGGATGAAACCATCCATGCATTGTGAAAAGCTCCTTTGTCTTGATATCAGTGGCCTCTATCTCCTCCTTTGGCTTGCTTATTATACCAGCAGGGTATCTAATGACTGGCAGGACGTACGGGTTGATGGCACGGGTTGATGGCTCGGATATTGTTCTTTCCATTCAGCTAACTTTTCAGGACCTGCCTAACTCTGTGTAGGTATTTGGCTGTGGCTGACTTCCTTGCTACCTCCTCGTTGTTCACATTTGCCTGCGGGACCCCAAGGTATCTGTAGCTGTCCCGAACATCTGCAATGCTGCCCTCTGGCAGTTCAACCCCCTTGGTTCTGATCGTCTTCCCTCTCTTGGACACCATCTGACCACACTTATTTAGTCCAAATGACATTGCAATGTCATTGCTGTAGATCCTGGTAAGGTGGATCAGTGAGTCAATGTCTTACTCACTCCTGGCATACAGCTTGATGTCATCCATGTAGAGGAGGTGACTGATGTTTGCTCCACTTTTGAACCCCCTCAGTCACTCTTTGTGATGAATTGGCTGAGGCTGTTCAGGCCTATGCAGGAGTGTAGCAGGGACAGTGCATGACCTTGGTTTATGTCGCACTTGATGGCAACTTATGCAGTTAGCTTTGAGTTGGCTTCCAGAGATGTTTTCCACAGCCCCACTGATTACTTGATGAAGGCATTGAGACAAAGGCTTTCTTGCAGTCAATCTAGGCAGTGCACAGGTTGGTCTGCCTGGTCTTGCAGTCTTGGGTGACTGCTCTATTGACCAGTAGCTGGTGCTTAGCTCCCCTGGTATTACTACCAATTCCTTTCTGGGCCTTGCTCATGAATTGGGCCATGTACCTATTCATTTTAGCTGCTATGGATGATGCCTGACAGGAGCTTCCATGTTGTACAGAGGCAGGTTATTGGCGGGTAGTTTGATGGGACTGCACCCTTCTGGGGATCCTTCATGAGCAAGACTGTCCGTCCCTGGGTCATCCATTATGGATTGGTCCCATCCATCAGCAGCTGGTTCATTTGTGCTGCCAGGCATTCATGGGGTGCAGTTAGTTTCTTAAGCCAGTAGGTATGGATCATGTCAGGGCCCTGTGCTATCCAGCTCTTCATACCTGATACTCTTTCTTGGATGTCTTGTAATGGTAACTGGCTCTTGTTCTGGGAGAACACTATGGTCTGCTCTTAGATCCACTAGTCACTAGTCATGCATCAGTGTTATGTGATGCCTTCTTCTCCCACATGCTCTTCCAGTATTGTTCAGTTTCAGCTTTGGGTGGATCTATTCTCATTTTGTTACCTTGCCACTGAGAGTACACTTTGGATGGTTTGGTGGAGAACATCCTATTTATTCTCCTGACTTCTACTTCTCTTGTGTATCTCTTCAGGCGGGTAGCCAGAGCTGTGAGCCTTTACTTGGCAGTCTCCAGTGTCTCAGGTATAGACAGTTTGTTGTAATTCCTAGGGATCCCTTTCTTCCCCACACCTTTCTGTAGCTCTGAGAGTTGACTGACCTCTGTCTGTGTTGCCTTGATCTTGGCACTCTTTGTGGCTCAAGGTGCTCATCTTGTGGCCAAGCACATAGGATCACTGTTGCTGTGGTGTACAACAGCTGAATTGTCTCAGTAACGGTCCCAGTGGGGATAGTTCATAGAGCTGCATTCACATCATCTAGCAGACTTTCAGAGGGTACTTTGACACTTAGTCTTGGTATATATATATATATATATATATATATATATATATATATATATATATATATATATATATATACATATATATAGATAAGCTAAATATATATATTCAAATAAACACAAGGAGTTTGTGCTCTAGAAAAGGATCAGCACTCAGTGAATAACCTCCTAAGCTATGATAAGCTATTATGGCAAGGCTTAACTATACAGACCAGTGAGCAGTGATAACTAACATGTCTTTGGGGTCATCGGGTGGGAACCTCCTTTCACCGGTGTTTTGTCTAGTTGGTCCCACGACACCTCCAGGAGGCTAGACAGTGATCTCTGGCGTCCCAGAGACACTCCCCTAATGCCAGGTCTCACTGCTCCCCACACCAACCCAATAACCTCCTTTACCTTACTTACACATGGCTTTCTCAGCCCAAACAGCACCGCCACCTTCAACCAAACCCAGGCTCCGTACATGCAAGCTCCAGGTAGAAGCAGTGCTGATACTACCTTTTCTAGCACATTCACCATACTCTATTTTTTATTTTATACATTTACATTATAACTGTGCTACTTTTATCCTCAACAGATGCGCTCGCCTTGCCCTGAGTGCTGCTAATTCTAGCCCTGGTGGATAGGTCCGTGCCCCTATCCTTCACTGAGTCACAGATCCAAGTCATAGTCGTGTCCGTTCCAATGTCTGTTACCGTGTAATCCACCTGTGAGTCATCTTCCACCCCTGCTTTCGCTGACTCTTGGGGTATTTTCCTATAAGCTAAAAAAAAAGTTTTCTATAGGTTGCTCGCTCCTATAAATGTCTGGCCCATTGACCGATTCTGGTATTAAAATCCGGCCCAATTGAATTTGTAATTGAATAGTCCTGCTTTAGCGATTAAAGATCAAGGCCATTGAATATTGATTTCCGGCCTTGCCCCTAATATGCAGAGATTTCTCTGGATTCTCTGAATCTTTTGATGATATTATGAATTGTACATGGTGAAATCTCTAAATGACTTGCTATTGTGCATTGAGAAGTGTTGTTTTCAAACATTTTTACTGTTTGCCCTTGCATTATTTCACAAAGTGACCATTCTTGCTTGTGAAGAACCTAGGATTTCGAGGATGCCCCTTTAGCCCTAGTAATAATACTTTAATTTGTTCCCAGTTAACCTGTTTACCTGTGGAAAGTTCAAACTTGTGTTTTTTGGCTTTTGTTTTAACATTTTGCAGGCATCAAATTTAAAACAAGTGTATATTTAAAAAGCAATTAAAAAAGAAGTTTAGCAGTTTGAACATCAGATATGTATTGAACTAAATATAGGTCAAAAAAGATTTGCAATCATTGCAGTCTGTTTTTATTTATGTTTTACACAGGGTCCTAACTTGTTTGGAATCAGGGTTGTATGTCTAGTATGTGTTGCAATGAAGCCAATGTTAAAACGTACTGATTGGAAATACAAGTGTCAGCTACTGAGTGCTGTGTTTTGCTTGCAGGTTTAGTGTGTTTGTTTTGTCTGCTACTTGGCCTGGGCTTCACCACCACATCTGGAAATTATTGGTTTACCATGTTCAACGACTATGGAGCCAATTTTTCGCTACTGTTTGTTGTCCTCGTTGAGGTCATAACTGTCAGTTACATCTATGGAATTAGAAGGTTTGTGTATTTGTGTATGGAAGCACCCACATTTGTATGCATTCCGCTTTTGTATTGTGTCAACGTGTAGCTATTGTCACGTCTTAACTGCAAATCATCAGCAATGTTCTTTTAAACTATATAGAAAAGCATTTAATTTTAATTCCTCATCGACTCATTTTAGGTTTGAAAAAGACATAGAAGACATGCTTGGTCATCGTCCCAACTGGTACTGGAAGATCATGTGGGCAGTAGTCAGTCCCCTTCTCCTCATCACCCTCTTCATCATCTACATTGTCAATTACATCAAAGGAGGGACACCTACATACCAAGCATGGAACAAAGAGCTGGTGAGCTGTGACTTTTTTCTTTTCCATTGCTGAGGTCTTGTGAATACTGCTTTTCAATCTTCAAGCTGGTGCTAATGTTTGCATGCACAGGGGTTACACTGGGCCAGAGCCTGCCGGAGTTGAGTTTCTCCTCTTGATTGCACTTACACAGCTTCAATATCATATCCAGGGCTGCCAGCTCTCATACTGTTAGAGGCCCTTCTTGCAGGTTCTGTCTCATTTTCTCACACTATTCAAACAAATTCCTTTCCAAAAAAGAGGACGCCACAGAATAGAATAGAATACAATCGGAAGAACTTTATTCATCCCCGAAAGGAAATTCAATTGTCCAGCAGCTTATAAAAAACAACAACCACATTTCGCCTCATCAACAACAACACAGTGATATTACAATAGACATAAAATTAATAAGTTAATATAAGTGCATAAATAGAAATTAGAACTCAAATAAAAATTAAATTAAAATGGTTCATTCCACAGTCCAGTCCAGTTGTGGCTAATGTGACGTGTGTGAGTGTATGTGGGTGCGGTTACATGATGGCTTCTCATTCAGAATGAAATAAATCTGAATGAAATCATTCAGAATTAAAGTTTTTCCAGGTAGTTTACGTGGGAAATATTCATTCTGAATGAGGGTTTACATGGGAGATCAGTTTAATCGCCTTTATTAGGGTCTGCGTAAGGTTTGAGGCAGGGAAGGTTTCTGATTGGATAGGGGGCAGGGCGGATGTTATGTGTACCAGAAGAAAACACTGTAGTCCTCGCCCCGGATAACAAGATGCTTGACGATGCCGTTCTTAGTGCCTTTTTCGGGCTTGTTTTGCTTATATTCTTGAAGCAGCAGTACAACAACAACCTTGTTCTGCTAATGCTTCATCTGTTGAGGAGGAGAAGAGAGGTAGAAGGTCGAAGAAGGGAGATAGAGGACCGTGCTGTGGCGAATGGAAACCGGTGAGTGCAACGAGTCCAACTGCTCTATCTCAGCCCGTTGCTATGCACACTGTATACGTCATCGCGCCAGAAGGGCAAGGAAACGAGCATGCGCAGAAAGAACAGAATGGCTGGAATTGGGTAGGAGGTGTATCCACCTTATTTTCAAACACGGAAGTAAATAGTGATCAACTTCTGTTTTTTTGTGTGTGACTTCCGGTCAGCCACTTTCCCTCATGCTTTCCCTTAACGGAGCTAACAGTGCAAGCTAATTTTTTTCAATTTTCAGTTGTTTATGTTAGGCAATCAGTTAGTTAGTTAGTTAGTTAGTCTGTGTGTTTTATATATATTTAGATAACTGTGCCCACGTTTCCGTTATAACGGAAATTTATTCCCTCTAAACGCGAATAAATCGCACGTCAATCAAAAACTATGAACCAAAAAAGCACAATATATCCCGAGTGAGACAAACTGCTTGATCCCCGTCTCCAGTGTACCAGCAGAGAACCTACAGAACTGAATCAGCGAAAAAACACACTGGGCTACACAGCCTCTCTACCTGAGCAACTGAAGCTGCGGCTCGCACCCTCAGCACACAGACACACAGACGGTGCTTCTGCATGCCAGCCAAACGTGTGCTCAACTGTGAGAAATAAATATGTGAGGTGTACGCTGCTTTTCTATCTTTTTTTCCCCTTTTCTTTCTTTCTTTCTGTCAGCGACATACACTCCTAACACAGGACAGGTTGTTTTTATTGATTGAGTTGATTATTAAGCCATAGTGATGCGCGGATCAGCTCTGATAGCACCCCAATCAGCATGTACGCATCAACCATCCAGCTGTTACAACATGATTGAGCTAGCAAAGCAGTTTTGTGTTGCTGTGTGTGGTATTTATTCAGTTTTGGGAAATCACGATGTCTAGAAAGCATCAGTGGCTGCAGCTGACAGGGACAGCTAACACTAGCAGCAAAGCTAACATCAGGACGTCATCCGTTAAAAGCCTCCCGTGTTGGATACGACATGAAACTACTCCAGTTAGCTCAAATATGTTGTGACTAAGACATCCGCTGGAAAAAATATTTTTTTTCACGGACCGTTTATTAAGTTATTGAGTTACAGACACCACTAACGGCTAACAGGTAACGGTTAGCCCAGCTAATCTACGATAGCCATGTTATTAATTACAAACAAAATGTGCACACAGAAATAGTAAAGTTTGTTCGATCATTGTGTTTATAGACTTTACAAACATCAGATTAGTCTAAACGGTGATATAGTGACGTGAAAAATGTGATATATATGTACATATATATATATACAGTACAGGCCAAAAGTTTGGACACACCTTCTCATTCAATGCGTTTTCTTTATTTTCATGACTATTTACATTGTAGATTCTCACTGAAGGCATCAAAACTATGAATGAACACATGTGGAGTTATGTACTTAACAAAAAAGGTGAAATAACTGAAAACATGTTTTATATTCTAGTTTCTTCAAAATAGCCACCCTTTGCTCTGATTACTGCTTTGCACACTCTTGGCATTCTCTCCATGAGCTTCAAGAGGTAGTCACCTGAAATGGTTTTCCAACAGTCTTGAAGGAGTTCCCAGAGGTGTTTAGCACTTGTTGGCCCCTTTGCCTTCACTCTGCGGTCCAGCTCACCCCAAACCATCTCGACTGGGTTCAGGTCCGGTGACTGTGGAGGCCAGGTCATCTGCCGCAGCACTCCATCACTCTCCTTCTTGGTCAAATAGCCCTTACACAGCCTGGAGGTGTGTTTGGGGTCATTGTCCTGTTGAAAAATAAATGATCGTCCAACTAAACGCAAACCGGATGGGATGGCATGTCGCTGCAGGATGCTGTGGTAGCCATGCTGGTTCAGTGTGCCTTCAATTTTGAATAAATCCCCAACAGTGTCACCAGCAAAACACCCCCACACCATCACACCTCCTCCTCCATGCTTCACAGTGGGAACCAGGCATGTGGAATCCATCCGTTCACCTTTTCTGCGTCTCACAAAGACACGGCGGTTGGAACCAAAGATCTCAAATTTGGACTCATCAGACCAAAGCACAGATTTCCACTGGTCTAATGTCCATTCCTTGTGTTTCTTGGCCTAAACAAATCTCTTCTGCTTGTTGTCTCTCCTTAGCAGTGGTTTCCTAGCAGCTATTTGACCATGAAGGCCTGATTCGCGCAGTCTCCTCTTAACAGTTGTTCTAGAGATGGGTCTGCTGCTAGAACTCTGTGTGGCATTCATCTGGTCTCTGATCTGAGCTGCTGTTAACTTGCCATTTCTGAGGCTGGTGACTCGGATGAACTTATCCTCAGAAGCAGAGGTGACTCTTGGTCTTCCTTTCCTGGGTCGGTCCTCATGTGTGCCAGTTTCGTTGTAGCGCTTGATGGTTTTTGTGACTCCACTTGGGGACACATTTAAAGTTTTGCAATTTTCCGGACTGACTGACCTTCATTTCTTAAAGTAATGATGGCCACTCTTTTTCTTTAGTTAGCTGATTGGTTCTTGCCATAATATGAATTTTAACAGTTGTCCAATAGGGCTGTCGGCTGTGTATTAACCTGACTTCTGCACAACACAACTGATGGTCCCAACCCCATTGATAAAGCAAGAAATTCCACTAATTAACCCTGATAAGGCACACCTGTGAAGTGGAAACCATTTCAGGTGACTACCTCTTGAAGCTCATGGAGAGAATGCCAAGAGTGTGCAAAGCAGTAATTCAGAGCAAAGGGTGGCTATTTTGAAGAAAGTAGAATATAAAACATGTTTTCAGTTATTTCACCTTTTTTTGTTAAGTACATAACTCCACATGTGTTCATTCATAGTTTTGATGCCTTCAGTGAGAATCTACAATGTAAATAGTCATGAAAATAAAGAAAACGCATTAAATGAGAAGGTGTGTCCAAACTTTTGGCCTGTACTGTATATATATATAGAGAGAGAGAGAGAGAGAGAGATAGCTAAACTCAACAAGGTAAACAACAAGGCGATTCCCATTTACACAGTAGTCAAGAGTGCTGGACCGGAAGTGTCGCACAAAAAAACGGAAGCTGGCTGCCTTCTGTTTTGCCTCCGTGTATCCGTGAAAAATAAGGTGGTACCATTCAGGTTCTGAAAAGGAATATTCCATCCCTGTGCACCCAATTAGATTTTCTTTCAGGTTGGCTGTTTTCATTCGGGTTGAGGTGATTACAAGGAGCATTTCTTTTCGGGTAGGGCTTCCAACCCGAATGCAAACAGAATACATGGCTCCATGTAAACGCACGTTGTGTGACTGGATACAAGAGGTGTCCCCAGTTATTGCCGTGGGGACGAAGGATCTCCTGAAACTATGGGGAAACATGTTTCTTGTTATTTTAGGTAGTTATTATCACGCTAATGTATGTTCAAGTGTTCATTTCCCCCGATAAGCTGGTTTTAATTCGTTATTTGATTCTATAAACACAGTCTGACCATCTCGAGCTTTTATTTTGGTACATCCGGTGACCGGCAATGTGAATTTGCATATTAGCTAAATATTTAGTTTCACCCAGAACATTCAGATTTAACATTTAACATTTAGATTTAGATTTAGCATTTAGATTTAACATTTAGATTTAGATTTAATATTTAGATTTAACATTTAACATTTAGATTTAGATTTAGCATTTAGATTTAACATTTAGATTTAGATTTAATATTTAGATTTAACATTTAGATTTAGATTTATATTTAGCATTTAGATTTAACATTATATTTATATTTAATATTTAGATTTAGATTTAGATTTAGCATTTAGATTTAACATTTAGATTTAGATTTAATATTTAGATTTAACATTTAACATTTAGGTGCCACATTTAATATTTAGATTTAACTATTTAATATATTTCTAAGTTAACAAATATTGCTGTAAATGTGGTAAAAGGTGACGTTAAAAAATTCTTTTTTAAACATTGTTTGAAGCTAAATGTGGCAAAATGTTGATGTTATTTTCAGCGTGAGACACTTTACAAACGGCACCCCTCAGTATCCGCAGAAAGAACAGGCGGCTCTGCCCCCTCCTGTATAGGGTGTCGGTATTAGAGGACCAGTCCAACTTATCATCCAAGAGGACTCTCAGATATTTGTAGGTATGCACCACCTCAGTGTCCTCCCCCTGTATGGAGACTGGTTGATGGTGTGACCTCTTTCTTCTGAAATCCACCACCATCTCCTTGGTTTTGGCTGTGTTCAGGTGGAGAAACCACTTACTGCACCACTCCCTGAATGGCATCCACAAGGTCTCTGTACTCCCATTCCTGACTGCTCCTGATACAAGCCACAATACCTGTATCGTCAAAGTATTTTTGTATGTGGCAGGGCTCTGAGATGTACTTGTTGTACGCTGTGTAGAGTCTGAACAGGAACGGTGCTAAAGCAACTGTGGAGCACCAGTGCTGCTCCTGACCATTCCAGAGACACAGCTTCCAAGCCTGACATACTGAGGCCACTCTGTCAGGTAGTCTGTCATCCAGGAAGTCAGGAAGCAATCTATTCCCATCCCCTCCAACCAGTCTCTCAGTATGGGGGGCTGGATGGTATCGAAAGCACATGAAAAGTCAAGGAAAAGGATCCTCACACTTCAAGGTGACAGTGGAGCAGGAGCAGCAGCAGCAGGTGACACTGTAGAAGGGTGGATGGATGCAGGGGTAGGCTGACTACTGCCCCCTCCAGCAAACATCTTAAAGAACAGGTTGGCGTTGTTGGCCAACAAAGCCAGTCAGATGGGAGAAGAGAGAAGTGCTGTTAAAATCCCCCAATATTGCCATGAATGCACTAGGGGTGCTGGGTCTGAATTCTAGCAACAGTTTCATGGATGACGTCACATGCCACTGCTATTGCTGCCTGCGGTGAAATGTAAACAATAATGGCAACAATGTTTGAAAACTCCCGTGGTACATAATACGGTCTAAGACCAACTGCCAACAGTTCAATCCTGAAAGTCCTTCACCATGACATGTCATGTCATTGTTCACAAGCAGGATGAGTCTCCTACCTCTGTTTTTGCCGCTCGCCTTTGCGTCCCTGTCTGCTCGCACAGTAAAGTAGCCAGGTAGGTTCACACAGGAGTCAGGCAAGGTGTCATTTAGCCACATCTCTGTGAAGCACATCAGACTACACTCCCTGTATAGTTGTCGGCTCCTCACCAATGCCAGCAGCTCATCACACTTGTTGAAGAGTGAGTTGACATTCCCCATAAGGACCGACAGCAGGAAAGGCTTGTATCCCCACCTCCTAGCCTTTAGCTTAGCTCCTGCTCTGTTCTTGTTCTTGTTCTTCTCTGTTCTTGTTCTTGTCAGAGCCAGAAGATTATCCCTCATGTACACAACTTAACTCATCACGTTAGAAAGATTAACAGTTATTGAAAAAGATAAAAAACACACTCAAATATGACTCAAAAACAGGAGCTACTCAGACTTGCTGCTACTCTGACCGGTGCACCACAGAGCCCCCTGTTGAAGAGAGAAGATATATAAATATAACTATATATATATATATATAGATAGATAGATAGATAGATAGATAGATGTATATGATATAATACTCTTACTTCCTGCTTCTGAAGAGTGCAGACGCTTTCCTGCTTGCACCAGCCTGCTTCCTTCTTTACTCTGCTTTTTAATCGTTTTACTCCTTCTACAAATCCTGGAAAATCTCTATATCCATCATTTCATGAATTATTTTAAGTAAACCAAGACTCTGAAGAACATTTTTATATTTTTAACCGATCTGACGAGCCAGCAGCATGTCCGGGGGAAGAAACCAAACAAATTCCTTCTGTGAACGCTGTCGGAGATATCAACAAGAAATTAATGAGCTACAAGCACGGATTTTTGCTTTAGAATCTGAAAAAGGACTTCACAAGACGCTCCCAGTGACATCCGGTGGTAAGAAGACCACAGTTACTTTCAGTAAAAAGGGTGAAAAACCTGCTACTTTCATTTTAAACCTGAGTGATACTGTGTCTTTTCCAAAACTCTGTAAAGACCAAAATGCCTCATCCTGGAGAGAACTTGGTGCTAAGCCAAAGCAGCACAAAGTGATGAGAGACAATGTTAATACCTGTGTAACATCACCCAAAATACAGCTTACAAACAGATTTTTGCCACTGTCAGAGACTGAATTTAATGTTTCTAACGAACAAAGAGAAAATGGATTATCTTCACGAAACTGGAGCCATAAAGTCGGCAAAAGACAGCAGGCAAACAGACAATCTGGACCAAACGTCAAGGTCAGAGATACGCTGCTGATAGGAGACGGTGCTATCAGTGGCATAAACCACGGAAGAATTTAAACATGCTGCTGTCCCAGTGCCACTGTCTCTGAGATAACAACACTCCTCCCAAAAGTTTTGTCTACACACCGAGGAGTCAAACAGCTGATCGTGCACGTGGGTGCAGTGGACATCAGAAAGCAACAGACTGAAGTCTTGAAAAGGGATTTCACTAAGTTCTTCGAGGAGCTTGATAAAGTTGAGGTCAAGGCATTCATTAGTGGACCTCTTCCAAACATAGACAGGAAGATAAACAAGTTCAGCCGGCTGCTTCAGCTGAACACATGGCTGTCCAAAGAGTGTGCACAGAGGATTGCACTACATTGAGAACTTTTATCTGTTCTGGAAACGAGAGGACCTGTTCAAGGGAAAGGGCCCACACCTGTGCAGAGGTGGGAGGAGAGTGCTGACGGAACACCTCCTCCACGCTCTGAGGCATCAGAATGGGCCGGGGCAGGGTCCTGAGCGACCAGTGAGAGAAAAGAGGAACGAGAGAAGCATCTCTGTCGCAGAAGCCAGAGACCGAGCCAGTGTTTCAGCACCAGCTGCACCACAACAGCCTCCACCGCCCCCAGCGAAGGATTCAGCTCCAGCACCACAACAGCCTCCACTGCCCCCAGTGAAGGATTCAGGCCCGCCATCGGTTCCACCTCCCCCCGGGCCCTCATCACAGGCCTCGGACTCGTCTGTGACGGCCCCAGCAGAAGTTTCAGACCCAGCAGCACCCCCATCACCTCCTCTACCCACAGACCAGCCCTGGGCCCCCCCTGCCACATCTACCCCCTCTAGAGACTTGTCCCTCTCCTTTTCATCCCCACCTTCCCCCATGGGCCTTCCCAACCATCTTGAAAGCCTGATCAAATCAGGGATTAAGATGGTTCCCCTCACCCCTAATATAGCAAGGTCAAGACTTCTATCACCAACTATGCTGAACTCTTCCCCGTATAAAACTGTGCCCTTCAAGTCACACAGGAGCTTCAACTCTCCTGCTTCACAAACTAAAGCTCCCCCAGCTTGTCCCCCTCGGTTTTCATCTGGTCCATCACCCAAACTTCCCCCCCCACTTTGATGGGGTGTTTTCATCATTTGAGTATGTATCCTTTAAAATGGAGCTAAAACAATCTCCGTCCATACTCTATGTAGTCATATACAAGCCTCCCCAGCACCGTCAAAGTTTTATCGATGATTTTACCAGGATGCTTTCAATTGTATGCACAGACTTTGATGGTTTGGTCATTACAGGTGATTTTAATGTACATGTGGATAATGTCTGTGACAAAAATGCTAAAGAGCTCAGTGCTGTCCTTGAAACCTTTGGCCTGACTCAGCATGTGTGTGAGCCCACACACAGCAGAGCACAGCACACTCTGGACCTGCTCATTACAAAGGGGGTTAATATTTCAAACGTCAATGTGGTTGATGTTGCTCTGTCTGATCATTTCTGTGTCTTCTTTGACCTGTCTGTTTCTCCCAAACCACCGGCTGGTCCTGCAGTTGTTCGGAGGAGACACATAAATAACAGCACAGGTGCTCTGTTCATGGAAATGATAAACTTTGAAAATGCCTCATGCTCTAATGTTGATGATTTGTTGAACTCTGTTATTTTGAGTGTTTTGAATGTTGTGGACACCATTGCCCCTGTGAAGGTTAAAATGGTTAAAAATAAGCAGAAGGCGCTATGGAGGAATGACGACTCGGTCAGGGCACAGAAAAGGGAGTGCCGGAGGGCCGAGCGGAAATGGCGCAAGTCGAAGCTTCATGTTCATGATGAAATTTATAAAGAAAAGTTGTTCGTGTTCAACCGGATCTTACGTAGAACAAGGGAGAGGTACTTTTCTGAAATTATTGGAAATGGCAGTAACAACTCGCGTGTCTTATTTGCAACAGTGAACAGATTAACAAACCCTCCAGCTCAACTGCCGTTGGAACTGATCTCCACATCTAAGTGTAATGAGTTTGCAGTATTCTTTTGCGACAAGGTTCAGACCATTAAAAATGCCATCAATTCCACAACACCAATAACAACCCTGCAGCCACCTAGACACTTAGAGCTGACTCATTTTGCACCTGTAACTGACAAAACTGTCCAAGAGATCATCACCAGTCTGACTTCATCTACATGCTGCCTCGATGTGTTACCCACTAGATTTCTAAAGTCTGTGTTGAGCAGTTTGTTACCACCACTCGCTCACATAGTTAACATGTCACTACAATCTGGAACATTCCCAAAGGCCTTGAAAACTGCGGTCATAAAGCCTCTCTAAAGAAGAGCAGTCTTGATGCCACAGTACTGAACAACTACCGCCCATTTCAAATCTGACGTTTTTAGGCAAAGTCCTTGAGAAAGTTGTTTACCAACAGCTTACTGACTTTCTCCTAAAGAACAACTCCTTTGATGTTTTCCAGTCAGGTTTTAGACCCCATCACAGCACTGAGACCGCTCTTATTAAGGTGACAAATGACATCCGCCTGAACACTGACGCAGGCAAAGTCTCAGTTTTAATCCTGCTAGATCTGAGTGCTGCTTTTGAAACAGTCGATCATGAGATCCTTTCACAGAGACTAGAGGACTGGGTGGGCATCTCTGGCACTGCCCTAAATTGGTTGAAGTCCTATCTAGAAGACAGGAAGTACTTTGTTGAAATTGGTAACTGTGTCTCAGACCACATGGCCTTGACCTGTGGGGTGCCCCAAGGGTCAATCCTGGGACCCCTTCTGTTCACTCTCTACATGCTGCCTTTAGGCCAGTTAATACAAAGTAATAATGTGTCCTATCACAATTATGCAGACGACACTCAGATCTATGTCTCACTGACAGCAGGTGAATATGGACCAGTGGATTCACTCTGTCACTGCATCCAACAGGTCAGTGTGTGGATGCAAAACAACTTTCTCCAGCTAAATTCAGACAAGACTGAAGTCATCGTATTTGGTCCACAGAAACAAAGAGAAAGTGTCAGCAGTCACCTCCAGTCTCTCTCTCTAAAACCTACAAATCAGGTTAGAAATCTCGGGGTAATAATGGACTCAAACTTGAACTTTAACAGCCACATCAAATCAATAACATCAGCAGCTTTTTACCATCTAAAAAACATTGCCAAAATCAAAGGTATAGTGTCTAAACCTGACTTGGAGAGACTTATCCATGCATTTGTCTCTAGTAGGTTAGACTACTGTAACGGCCTGCTCACTGGCCTCTCCAAACGGGCTGTAAGACAGCTGCAGTACATCCAGAATGCTGCTGCTCGGGTCCTGACCAGAACCAGGAAGTACAAGCACATTAGTCCTGTGCTCAGGTCTCTACACTGGCTTCCTGTGGCTCAGAGAATAGACTTTAAAGCAGCTCTGCTTGTGTACAAGTCTATCTACGGCCTAGCACCAAAGTACATCTCTGACATGTTAGTGCCATATGAACCATCTCGGACTCTGAGGACCTCAGGGACCGGCCTCCTGCTGGTGCCCAGTGTCAGGACTAAACATGGGGAATCAGGATTCCAGTTTTGTGCAGCTAAAATCTGGAACAGTCTTTCTGAAGATGTGAGACAGGCCTCTACTCTGACAATGTTCAAATCTAGGCTCAAAACAGCTCTATTTCACTGTGCATATGACTGAAAGGATCTTATCTGCACTCTTCTCTTTTAAAGTTCATTTTATAATGATTATTTATGTTTTTATTTTGTATTGTGATTTTAATGCATTTTCTTGTTCTGTAAAGCACTTTGAATTACTTTGTGTATGAATTGTGCTCTACAAATAAACTTGCCTTGCCTTGCCCTGCCTATTTTCTAGTACTATATGATTCGAGTTCATTGATCCAGTGTTTGGGTGCTGGGGATTTTTCAGATTTCCAGTTTTTCAGAATACATTTTTTTTGCTGCAGTACAATAAAGTACTTTTCATGAGGAGTCATATTAAGTGAACTGACATTGCCCAGTATCCAAACTTTAAGATCGGAGATGATATGAGATTTTGAAATTTCAGAGATTGTTGTGAGAACATATTTCCAAAAAGCATCTAGTATCGGACAGCCCCAGAGCATATGAAGCAAAGTGCCAGTGGATATTTTACATCTTTGACACATGGCAGAAACTGCACTATTAAGTTTGTTTAATCTATAAGGAGTATAATAAATTTGACATAAAATGTTATACTGAATTTGTCTGTGCTGAGTAGATATTAGTACCATTTGTGTCTGCACCAATCTTTATCATCATAAGAACATTCCAAGTCTGATTCCCATTTTTGCTTCATTTAAGGTCTATGATATAACGGGAGGTTATTAATGAGAATGTTGTATATTAAAGATGTTAGGCCTTCTGTTGATGTGATTCTGCTGTCAAGTAACTGTCTTTCCAATGGAGATATATCAGGTATATTGGGGAATAAATCAAGTGATTGACTCCGAATCCATTCTCTTATTTGAAAATACTTGAAAAGATTATGAGTGGGTAAATCAAATAACTCAGATAATTGGGGAAAACTGGCAAACAAACCATTAATATATAGGTCACAGATTGTTTTAATACCCTTCCCAGTCCAACTTCGTAGAATTCTGTCAGCAATGGGACTTGGTATATTAGGATTATCATTAAGAGGAGTATTCACAAGTAAACATGTATTTAAACTTGAGAATGTGTGAGGGTCCTGCCATGCGCCAAAGGTGCTCAAGAGAATTGAATTTTTTGTGATCTTAGAAAGTTTCTTCCTCGAGCCCAGGAAGGGAATTGTTGTTAATGGAGTGGTTTTCATTTCATTTTGCTCTATTGAGACCCATCTCACATCCCTGTTCTTTGGTTGCAGCCAAATCCACAGAGGACGAAACTGAGAAGCTACGTAATATAATCTGAAATTTGGAAAATTTAGTCCACCTTTAGCATATGAAGCCTGAAGTGTGAGGAGTTTAACCCTTGGTGTTTTCTTTTGCCATAGAAATGATGATATAGCTTTGTTAAGATTTTTTTTAAAAATACATAGGAATTTTAAAAGGGATACAATGAAATAAATAAATGAATTTGGGTAGTACATTCATTTTAATAGTGTTGACTCTACCAATTAATGACAACAGTAAGCCCATCCACCTCTCAAGGTCCAGTTTAGTTTGATTAAATAGTTTCACATAATTTTCTTTATACACTTTACCAGAGGCGCCACAAATATTAATACCCAGGTATTTAAAACCGCTGGGGATCCAGAAGTAATTCTAATATCACTGTCGAGTATATTAATTGGAAAAGCCTCACTTTTTGAATAATTGATTTTGTAACCAGATACAGAACTATATTCTTTAAGACACTGAAATAATGGGGAGAAAGAATGAATTGGGTTCGTTAGGAATAATAGAAGGTTGTCCGCATAAAGAGCTAATTTGTGCTCATCTGTAAATGGGTTTGAGCAAATAGCAATGGCTAAAGGTTCGATGGCAAGTGAGAATAATCCAGGTGAGCGCGGACATCCCTGCCTACATCCTCTTGAAAGCGAGAAGGCGTCCGACAGAACTCCATTAGTTATAATCTGAGCCTTAGGAGCATTAAAGAGCATTTTGATAAATTGAATAAATATGTCACCAAAGTTCATAGCTTGAAGGGTCTGCAGAAGAAAATTTGGTATTATTCTGTTGAACACCTTCTCAGCATCCATAGATACAATCAGAGTTGGGTAAGGCTTCCTTTAAAAGTAATAAAAATACTTTACTGTGTTACTTTTTTAAAAAGTAACCAGTTACTTTACTGTGTTACTCCCTGAGTAAAGTAACTCAAGTACTTTTAAAGTACTTCCAACATTATTCCTTGAGAAAAGTAACTCAAGCACTTTTAAAGTACTTTTGAGTATTCTACATTTCCTATTGGGCAATGGGTGCTCAGCCTACATTATTTGTCTCCAAAATTAAAGTTATGGACCACTTGCCCTTCACTGAGATCCAGTTCTCCCATCACAGCCGTCACTTTGACCAGTAGAAACACAGAACGATATGCTGCCATAGACAACTGTATGACAACAACAAACCAGCGTTTTTAATATTTCCTCTAGGGATGTTACCACACAGAGTAAAAGGGGAAAATGATAGTGTGAAACAGCAGAGGCACTTTGTCAACCCGGTGAGTTACTGTCATTAGCATCAAGCTAGCAAACAATGTTATTTCTTCATAACGGAGACGGACATAAAGTAATAACATTAACAAATAGTGGCGGGGCTTTTACTCACCACAACTGCAGAGGCTACCAGCTTCATTTGAAACAGACTACATTATAGATGGTCCGTTATTTATTAATCCCTCTGTGCTTTTATATATCTACTTTTTATCCGCTCCCGTTGTCTTTATAAAGTTAACATATCGTGCCGTCATTTCAAACTCAGCACTACCTGAATTGTTTTCAGATTAAAAGCCCCTTATAACCTTGGCTGAGAGAATCCCTCCATTTTCTAAATAGGCTTTTATTCTAAAACATTTGTAGGACCTTGGTTGTGGAGGATACAGTAACTTGAATGTTTACGTACGGTATTTCAAAGGTAGCTCCTGCCATCTGCTGACGCTTTTAGGTGACTACAACAACATTTCGGCTGGCACATGAACAGACACAGTGACTGAAATAATAGTAAAAGTAATAAAAATAGGACAAGAATAACCCGATGACATCACACACGCTGTGAAAGACCACCAGGGATAATTGGTGAGTACCATCATGTGTGTGTCATGTCTGTCGGCCAAGTCACGGCACGATTTTATGACTCCACAATTGTGTAATGTGACATAGTGACTTTCAGAACAGGCAGAAAAGTTGTGTAGTGTGTACCAGGCATAATGCAAGTCCTGAGTCTGACCTGTCTGTCAGCAAATCCTCCTCCACCTTTTTTAGACTCCACCGTAGACAACGGCAGCATTTCTTCTACCACGTAGCGAGCCACAAGCTTTATGGCTTCTTTCGGACTGATAGGTTTAACGTTATCTCCGTTATTAGAACCAAAAGACAGTCGTTGCTGTTTCGGAGCTGAAGGATCAGTGTTTTAAAAGTAACGGAAATAACTGATGGCTTGTTTGAAAATGTACTCAAGTAAAATAGAAATAGAATAGAATAATCTTTATTGTATAATCTCAATGCTGTAGTCTAGATAGAAGGAGATTCGCTTGTTGTCCAGGTACATAGCCCCCTTCTCTCTGGCTAAACGGAGCACCTTGTCTTTTTCCCTGTAGTTAAGGAATTTTGCAATGATGGGTCTAATCCGGTCTGAAGGTCTTCCCAAGCGGTGAGCTCTCTCCAGAATAATCGGGGAATTGAAGTTGTGTTTCCCCAGCAGGGATGGTGCGCCCTAGGTATCCAACCATGTCACTCCCCTCAGATTTCTCCATTTATGATCTTTATATTTGATCTCCTGCTCCGGTTTTCCAAATCATCTGCTTTGTCTTTAAGAAAAGCTATCTCCTTTTCCATTGTTTAAATTCGAGAGCAGGCGTCCGTCAAATTATCCTCATTAGCACTAACTCGGGTCTCCACCTCATGAACCCATTCAGCTAAAGTTGAGATTAACTGCTCGATTTTGGACAGTGAAGTTTGGATATCGGTTGTCCTGTTGTCTATGTGACAAGTCAGATCTTCATTAGAATCTCGAATCACTTTCATCAGTGATTTGAGCATCAGCCTTTCTTGATCAGCAGCCAATTCAGCCATGAAGGAGATCTCAGTCGGTAGCGTGTGATTTATATCGGTGTGTAAGTTTCTTACACTTTGAGTTTGCTTTCAATTGCTGAGGCATACCAGGAGCTCACAGACACACGTCCAGCGTCAGTCTGCCCATTTTCCCCAAAAAATACCTTTAATGGGGAAACCTTCCTATCGTTTGTTTTGTCCTACCAGCAGTTTAAACATCAACACAAAATTATTAAATAATAAAAAGCGCAAGCAGCAAAAAATCCCTTATCCTTTATTTTCTGTCAGTTCATAATTGACTTAGTTCCAGCTGTACTTGTACATCTTCATATGTTTTGATTGCAAAATCTTAATTTGTAAAGTAACTAGTAACTGAAGCTAAATGACAGATAAATGTAGTGTAGTAGAGGAAGACGGTAAAAAGAAACAACTAAGATTTGTACTTACAGTACCTGACTAAGTGTGTTTAGTTACATTCCACGACTGAGTGCCGTCTGTCATTTTACCTTTATTAGTTTGTGAGTATGACTTGACTCGACGGGATAAACAATTAATATTTATTTATTGGTATTGTGTGGCTAGACCATCTGACTATTTATAACCATTTTGTACACACAAAACAAGGTTGAAAAGAGGCGTACGGCACTTCCCATGCGAAGACTTGTGAGCTATAAAAACAAACTTGATGGGTGAATTTGCATATCTGTAAAGAAACTCCCACCCATGCATACAAACATTCTGGAGACAGGGGAAATTGGTGACACACAGTCCCGTCCCCTCAGATGGCGTGGCGTTTACTGGCAGTCTGTAATCGGAGAGAATTGTTGTTAAGCTAACTAAGTGGCTATCTGAATGATTTTGAAATGGATATCCGAAAGTGGATGAAGACTAGTAGGCCGCCTACTGCTGCCTCTGAAGCCTCGGATCTAGCACATCAGCACCACCACCACAATGCATGAGATCACTTATGGTTGGGTGTATGTGTTGAGCAGTGGTGGAATATGTAGAAAATACGCGAGTGCTCTAGGTGCTCCCCGGGGATACTTCTACTTTTACACGCAGTCTCAATTGTGGCAGCAAATAATGCAATTTTGCAACCAGGTGGCGAGCGCGCACTGCACACACCTCTTGCCAGATTTTGGGGTTTTTTTAGACACCGCCCCCTCCTTGCAACTCAGTTGCCCCCTGCATCTATCAATTCTGGCCCCAGGTCTGGCGACACAGATTGTGAGGTGGTGAATTGAAGCCAGATTGATTGTGAGGGAAGTCATTAAATGTATAATGATGGGTCTTACACATTAAATTCAGCGGCAAATCACAAATTAATTATAGATCCAATTTATTGAAAACATTCAGTCCAGCAGCTTTATGGTAATGGTAAATGGATCTGCATTTGTATAGCGCCTTTCTAGTCTTCCGACCAATCAAAGCACTTTTTACAGTACGAGTCACATTCACCTATTCACACACACATTCATACACTGGTGGCTGAGGCTACCATACAAGGTGCCACCTGCTACTCAGTTTCTAACACACTCACACAGTGATGGAAGCATCATTGGGAGCAATTTGGGCTTCAGTATCTTGCTAAAGGATACTTCGACATGCAGACTAGAGGAACCGGGGATCGAACCGCTGATCTTCCGATTGGTGGACAACCCGCTCTATCTCTGGCCACAGCCGCCCTTTATTTGTGCTGGTGAGCCACAACTTTTTCATAAACACATTTCAGTTGTAAAAGTTATAAGCCAACTCAAATCTCACCTCGAATTCTGCTCATTACTTCATCATCACTATCTCACCATCACATTCCCACTACCAGAGCGCAGAGGAGAGGGCCAGACTGTGTGCTGCTGACTCATGGTCAGCTGTAGAGCACATCTCAGCTGTTGAGATGCAAACATCAAATAGCATCAAATAATTGTAAAACAGAGCGTCAGCAATTTTCAAAAATATATTCCAGTACTATAAATATGTATCACTAGGTATGATTCAAGTTTTCAGATTTGTTTTTGTCTGTAAAATGGCTGCAGTAAACATAGCAGTGTGCGCACAGAGCACACTGGAGACACTGTGTTATTGCCATACCCACCCTGCCTTCTTCAGTCACCTTACGCCAATCACTACGTGTGATTCTAGTTTTCAGATAGTTTTTGTCTGTAAAATGGCTGCAGCAAACACACTGGAGACACTGTGTTATTGCCACACGCACTCTGCCTCTGGTGAAGTAGTAGGAATAGTTGGTAATGTGTAAATAGTTTTAATTAGTATGAATGTAATTGAAAACTTGAATGATACTCATAAGGTGGAATCTTTTAAGGTTATTTGAAAGGCTGACACTACACTGCAATGATGACTGAAATGTGTAAGAAGAAGGTGAAGTAGTAGGAGTTGGAAAAGTGGTGAGGGGTTTAATTTCTTTGAATACATGCAGTAGTATTAGTAACAAAGGCTGTAGTAGTATATCAAAGATGGGAAACACTGATATATAATGTTTAGATGCTGTTTAAAATGAAGCTTCTGCTGCTTTAATCTCTGCCTTTGAGAATCAGTGACACGTACATGCCCACAGGTCTGTGTTTGTCAGTAGCCATTGCCACGGTAATTAATGAGGGCAACCTGAGAGAGCACAGAGAGGTGAGGCACACAACAACTGACAGGGAAAAGCTGTCTTAGTGGAGATCACACTTCTCAAAACAACTTCTTGTTATGCCCAAACCGTGAGTCTAATCATCAAAATAATGTGTTGACCAGAGAGAGGACCTTCTCCTCAATGTATAGATGTTATTTTTGTGTTTGTGGAGTCAAAAATGTGATCACTGGTGCCCCCAGCTGTTTTCCAGAAATTTCTCTGCTTAGTTTACATTGGTGTGAATGAGGGAAAATCTGGCTCAACCTTTGCTTTGAAGCTCACTGAGCCAAATGTGTAAGTCTGTTTGATTCCATAAGGACATGCCTGTGACCAGCACAAATTTTCCTGCGTTTTGTAAATAAATTGTATATGTAGGTTAAAATTGTGGCCATGCCAGCTAGTTAAAGAGAAATTTTTTAGACGATTTTAGAGCCCTTCTTCACTCTGGCGATGATGTCAGCACTCTAGCTCTGTCCAATAGAAACCGATTATAAAACGTGAGGAGGGCATTTTTTCCACAAAAGTATAAATGGGATATGAATGTTGAATACAAGTAACGGCCAGGCTCCACCGGGCACGTCAGCGGCGCGACACGTCTGCAGCGCGAGTCCCGTAGCAGCTCGCCCCCCTGTTAATCAATTACAGCGGCTCCACCAGCAACGGGAACGGCGCGACAACCCCCGTCTGTCGCGCGACAACTCTCTATTTTACGCAGCTCTTCTATTTTTGTCGTGCTACGCTCCCCTACACGACCCTCCAGCAGATAAAAACTATATGAAATAGTGTGCTAAACGAGCATAGTGTGTTTTTAAATGAATAAACCATTATCAGAGGTGATATGTGATTTTTTTCATGCATTTACCCATGTTTATCCGTGACGAAAGCGAGTAGATGACAAACAGTACAGTAAACTTAGTTACTTACAGTAAACAACCCTGCTGGCTTCTCTGCACATCGCTTCCGTATGCAGTCAGTGGAGCCCAAATGAATACGCCGCGACGCTATGCTGATGTGACGCTTATGTTTGCAGCTGGTGGAGCTCGTCTGTAAGAATGTAGAGAGGATGGGGAACATTTTAAAGTTTGAATGGTGTTTCTACGTGTAAGTATTAATGACGAGATAGGAGTTGAAAATTCTTGAAGAATTTGTCAAATTTGAACATTCCTCCATCTGCTTGAATACATAGGGCGTTATAATGTCCAGAATCCGCTGTGCATGTGATAATTGCTTGTAAGCTGCAGTGTAGATGCAGTCCATGCAAGGACATTTTATCTTGGTTACAAAGTCAAATGTTGTCTTTAAACTTTTGGTTGCATGTGTTGCTTTGTTACCATGACTTAACAAACTCCTAATTACATGATATGACGAGATGAAAATGTCAGTTTAAGTGGGAACCAAAAGTAAAAGCAGATGTTTTACTCCTACTATAACCTATTCAATAAGCCAATATTCAGTGGCCTAGGCCACATTATGTGATTGACAACATGAAGTAGAAATCTCCTTGTTTGGAATCAGCTGACTGGGACTTTAAGAGGTTGTTGTCAGACAAGACCTTTCGTAGTTAGGAGTATAAGAGTATTAGGATAGTCTTAATGTAGCCCCCTCAGGCTACATTAATAATGTGAGCTAACTTTAGGTAAGAGGAGACAGTGTTCAACTTGTAAATAGAGCAGACAAAAATGGCATTGACTGCTTTTGTAGCCCTTAAAGAAGCTTTAAAAGTTATTGCAATGGGTCTTGATATAACTTCTTTCCATCAACTGCACACAAGAAACTGTCCTCATCAGAATGTCTGCTTTTTGATGAAAGGGCCTTCAGTATATTAACATTTTTTCTGTTTAGTTTAGTATATATGTTTTCACATGTGCAAAAACAAACAAACAAATGAACAAAAACAAAGTAGTAAAAGAGCAAGAAAAATGTGATGGAAAGATGAAAAAAAAAAAAAAACGTCAGAGGGGCATAATTAAGGAACTCTCCAGTGTATACCCTAATCCATTAGGTAATAAGTAAAAATATCACAAAAATGGGATAAAGAGAAAGACAATGATAAAATGCACACAGACCATAGCTGTGAAATCACTCAAAATATAGTCCACTTTATAGTGACTTTGCCATTTTGCAGTATTGTCCAGATGTATAGTGGGAATTATTATACCCTATATAGTGGACTCAAAGTATCCCATAATGCATTGTGAAAAGTAGTTCACAACTGATGGTCACTAGCCAAGCAATATATCCCACCATGCACTGAAGAAACGGATTGTCTGTTTGGCACAGATACAAGAGATGGACGAAAGGAGAGAGAGCAGCATGACTGCAACCTGTTGTACATGTTTAACTTTAGATGATATGTTGAAGTTTAATATCCATGTAAAAAAATGTTTTTTCGTCGATCCACAAAGAGATTAAAATAAATCGGCTAAAATGGCCAGTATACCATTATTATGTTTAATGTGAGCATCAATAAAACATTTCAAAAATAGTTATAGCAAAAATACACATATAGATGCATACATATATACATACATCTAAACAGATTTTTATGTTCCCCAGAAGGACTCAGGCTGTAAAGGCAGGGTCCGATGTTAAGGTATTTTCCTACTTGCCCTGCCGGGTAAGTACTTCTCAAATCTACTTGCCCCATCTAAATTCTTACTTGCCCTGCTTAAGAGGTTCTTTTTCTGGCTGTGTGGTGCATATTTTCGCTTATGACTTATATCTTACGTCAGCAGAGACGCTCTGCCAATGGAGGCAGCGGCACATAAAAAAGCAGCACACTGCAACTGGCCCCTCCGAGGACAGAAACAGGAGAGGAAATACACGATTACAGGCCTGGAATTAAGTCATTTTTAGGGCAAGGCCACTTTGGCCTTTGATAAATACAAATTTATTGGGGCATCACGGCCAAAATGTGGGGCACCAAGGCCAAAACCAATGGCGCAATAACAGTATGTGCTAAGTACATTGAATGAAGACAAAACAATATATGTGTTGAAAAAGAGTACTGAGTTTATTAAAACTGGGTGTGCATGACTGGGGATATATCTCGTTTTTTGTTGTTTTGATTCATATCCCTTATTTTTTAAGTCTTTGAAATCTCTATATTCTTTCGTTATCTCCTAGTTATTAAGAAATTATTAGAAGAAGAAGATTCTTTATTGTCCTTTCTCAGCACATTACATACATTGAAACGAAATTTGACCCATCCTACTGTATACACTAGGAGCAGTGGGCAGCCGTAGTGCAGCATCCGGGGACCAACTCCAGTTCTTTTGCTAATGCCAGTGGTCAGGGTCACTGACAGGAGTATTCATCTAACATAGTCTACATATCTTTAATTATTTAATTATTTATATGTCTTTATGTATATTTTTACATAAATCCCCAATATTTTATTTGACTTAAAAAAAATCCTCTTCCTTCATTTGATTTGACAATGTTTATTGTATTGTATTATATGTATTAATTCTCTACAGGATCTTGTATGTTCTTTAATGTGTGTTCAATTTATTAAAAGAAAAATAAACAAAAAAAAAAAACATTTTGGTGAACCCTGCAGCAAAGTGAACCCTCTTCTTCAGAGAGGATCTTTGCCTCCGTTTGTTCCTGGCGGCAGAGCAGAGTGAATCGTCTTTCTTCTCAGAGGATCTTTGTCCCCATGAGCAGCTGCTCTTCGTGTCCGCAGTGTAAACAGCTTTCGCTGGCGATTTGACAGTCACTAGAAGCACATTATGACCCTTTGTAAAAGTTTCTGTGTTGTACCTCTGTTGTACATGAGCTAACGTTAGCGGCTAAGGACTGAGAGGCTGTCCGGGGTGTGTGTGTGTGTGTGTGTGTGTGTGTGTGTGTGTGTGTGTGTGTCTGTCTGTCTGTCTGTCTGTCTGAGGAGTGTCGTTATCTTGTTAGCCGTAGCCTTGCTGTTTGTCATGTTAATGTCAATATAAAAAAACAGGGCATGCTACACTGGCCGTATGGGTAGGAGGGGCATTATGGTCACACTCCGGGGCATCCACGGCACTGGCCGTTTAGCCGTGGTATAATTCCTGCCCTGCGATTAGAAAAAAAATCTATCTATCCGAGTCGGTGCTGCTTGCCCGATCGGGGATGTCTGCGCAGGGTCTGCTGGCCCACTGGCTATTTTTATTTGCCCCAGGCATTCGGGCAACCGTTAATGTCGGACTCTGAAAATAAAAAAATAAAAAACTATTATTAGAGGCGCCTCTTTTTTAGTATTAAATATCAGCTACAGGGACAATAATACTCGTGGGAAATACTCAAAATTCTCAAAATTCCTGGAGATAACCAGATCTCCAATACCACAGCGGAGATATACAGTATTGATATACATACCATGACAAAATACACTGAAAAAAACACAATGATAAAAAAAGTCATGACATAAACCTCAATATGTATATTGACATGTCCATATAAAGAGCATCAGAAAGAATCCATAAGAGACAATACATCCGAACGTACACACAGCATCTAGATCGAGGAGCATACAATAACAGTCCACATCTACAGAAAAGGTCTAATATCAAAGTCTTCATTTAGGCCCTTGGGGGCCAATGTACCCAGTGTGTGGATTCAAAAGAGCTCTCATTTGAGGAGCATGGAGTTAAGATCACCCCCTCTGCGTAGATGTTTTAAAGCTTCGATCCCAATGTATTTAAAAGTAGAAATGTTGTGTTTTGCTTCAGCAAAGTGTACTGCTACAGGGCTCGAGGCAACTTGATTTCTGATGGTGCTCCGGCAGAGCATCACAACACAAACAGCCACAAAGTACGTTGTAATGTTATTTATTAATTTGGGGAAAATACACTGAGTATAATATCATGTATTTATCGCAAATGTGTATGTCAGTGTTTCTTACGAATGGTTCACTGGAAGACGTTGATATGACATGTTTTAATTGTGTGACACCAACAATGGCAGCACAGAGAAAATGACCTGGGTAGTGTCTGAAAGTGTTTTTTCATTTTGCTGAAGAGCTCATAGAACTCCCGAATAATGAGTAGGGAGTAGTGAGAGAGTGGATGATTTCACAGCTTATATATACAAGTATACAAAATTAAGATCGTTAAATATTAGTAGACAGTTTACACAGGGAACCCATGAGTATAACATGAGGAAGATAAAAGACAACCTTTAAAATCTTTATGGGTAGTTTACACAGTTAATCCATAAGGATAACACTGGGGAGATCAAAATAACCCTTTAACAGCTTTCTTACATTGTGCAGGTACTAATTACAATAAAAATGTTAGGAGGTTTATAATTATTTAGAGTAGAATAATTGTGAAAATGATGATTGTATGAAGAGTGGTCATAAAAATATGGGGGAAGGGTCCTGTTCAGGATAAGTATAGTTTTTTCTTCATCCAGGGCAGGTAAAAAAAAGGTGGGGGAACTGCATCCATTTTCTCAGGGTCATTTTGTTTTAAACAAACTACATTTGATAAATACACTTCTTTTGAATATTACTCATTTTTTTAACGTCCTTCCATACTGTGTATGTGTGTTTACAGGCCACCCAAACAATGCTCCTCTTTTATCTGAGGCTTTTCAGAAATGCTGTCAATCATCCACACTAATTACAACAAAGTTATTATTTTAGGTGACTTTAATCTGCACAAAGACAAACAATCTGACTCTTTTGCATTTGAATTTTTAAATTTACTAATCCAACATATTACCCAGTCAACACACAACAGAAGTCACACCTTAGACCTGGTGATAAGCCATGGCCTCTCTGCACATACTTCAGTTGTCGATGGAGGCATTTCTGATCATTTCTGTCTTCTTCACTGTAAGCGGTTTCATACAGAAGGATATTCCAGAACGAACTGTCAGGAAATGCTATCTTACTGCTTAAGTGGCTGCAAATTTTATTGAGCATTTAAGTGACTCTCCTGCAGACTTTTTACCCTCGCCTTGTGATTTTATTGTACATAGTTTAAACAGTAAACTCAGATCAACTCTTGATAAAGTGGAGTGGACCCACTAAAACTGAAAAAGATTGCTACCAGTCCAACAACCTCCTGGAGAAATTAAGAGATTAAACAATTAAACAGAAACTGTTGGATTGCAGAAAGAAAATAGAGAAAGAATAAGCTAATGATCAACTACCAAATTTTCAGAGATCAACCCACTGTCTACAATAAAGCAGTTAAACATGCAAGGCAGGCACATTTCTCTAAATTGATCACTGACAACTGCAACAACCCTAAAATTCTTCTTTTTTTTTCAACCATTTATTGCTTAATTAACCCAGTTTTTATGAGGTCCAGCAGTATGTCAACAAACTTAAAATGTGAAGAATTCACAGTCCACTTCAGAAGTAAAATAGAAACAACTGGATTTAATTTATGTCAATCCCAGCCAATGAATTTTGACACCCCTGAACCTTTGTTTTTATGTGAGGAAACATTAGAGAAGTTTGTCCTGTTTGATGCTGAAATGAATGGGAAAGTAATCTTTCAATTACAACCAGCAACCTGTATTTTAGATCCCATTCCCACATCCTTTTTTAAAACAGTTTATTGCTTTTTAGATGAAGACGTTCTTAACGTTGTAATTATTTGCTTCAGATAGGTGTTTTCCTCGCTGCTTTTAAAACTGTCATGGTTAAGCCTCTTTTGAAACAAAATAATATAGATGCCTCGGTACTTAGCAACTACAGACCAGTGTCCAATCTGCCATTTTTAAGTAAAATTTTAGAGATGAAATGATTTTATGATCTCCAACAATATTTTTGAAAAATAGCAGTCTGGCTTTCACAGCACAGAGAGGCATTAGTCAGGGTTGTTAATGACCTGAGGTCAAAAATGGATATGAAAAAACTCTCTGTATTAGTACTACTCAATCTTACTGCAGCCTTTGATCCAGTCGACCACTCAATTCTTTTAGCTGGACTTTATAATCTGGTTGGCCTCTCTGGGACTTTTTTTTAACTGGTTTAACTATCTTTCTGACAGAGAATTTTAAGTAACAATGGATGAATGTTCATCAAGAGTCCAATACTTTTTAATCTTTATGTGCTGCCACTTGGAAACGTCATCAGGAGGCACGGCATCAGTTTCCATAGTTGTGCTGATGATACACAGCTGTACATCACCATGTCTCCTGATGACTCAGGGCCAATGAATGCCGTTTTCAACTGTATTTTAAGTATCAAGTCCTGTATGGCAGAAAACTTTCTTTAACTCAACCAGGACAAAAACGAGGTCGTTGGTCCTGAAGCTCAGAGAGAGAACTCAACACAAAACTGTAAGAACTGGCACTAAAATCCTGTCAACAAGTGAAAACCCATGGAGTTATCTTTGATTCGACTCTAAGTTTTGAACCACATATTAGAAGTATAACCAAAACTGGATTTTATCATCTTAAGAGCATTGTCAGAGTGTGACCGTTTCTCTCACAAGCCAACACAGATGCATGCTTTCATTACCTGAAGAACTGATTACAGTAATGCGCTACTTTCTGGTCTTTCTAAGAAAAACATTGCTCAGTTATAGTTATAACAAAACTCAGCTGCACGTGTGCTGACGAGGACCAGGAAGAGAGCACACATTACATCAATTTTAAAGTCTCTGCACTGGCTTCCTGCATGCTTCAGAATTGATTTTAAGATCCTTTTCATTGGTTTATAAAGCTCTTAATGGTCCAAGTCCTGCCTATTAGATTTGAGGACCTTCCTTCAACTTGGCCGCCATCTCACCTAAAAATAAACAGTTATTGGCTGCAGGTGGTCTCAGGCGACCTCCATGCTGTGCCACAGACACTGCTGCCTTTATGCCAGGCAGCAGCAGTGCACAGAGCTTCAGAGAGCCGGGGGCGAGGGCAAGTAGGAGGGCAGCCACGTGTCAGATCTACACAGAGCATCAGAATAAAAATACCAGCACATCACAGACAGTATGATAATAACATCCAAAACAAGTTTCACGCTCCGCAGTTTCTGTGACATGAGAAATACTTTCACAAAAAGTCATGTGATGCCACTCTTTTTATGATTTCAACACTGATTTGTTGTTAACAATGTAGCATTTTTCAGGAAATTTATAGTCTCCAGGACATATCAATAGTGAGTTTACTGCATCCTTTCAAATAATTTTGCGTTGGGGCGCAGCACACATACTTAGCAATATCTCTGCCACAATCAGTATTGGTGCGAAGTGGCTATAGCAGAAGAGCTGGGCATTTACAGAATGATTTAAGTTGTATCCAAATTTAACAGGCCTGGATGAATTTGTGCATGTTTTGCTTCATGGTTGGCCGTCGGAACCTCCTTTTGATGAACTTGAGGGTAGGATCCAGGACCTGGGATCATGCTGAGTGGGGAACATACAGAGAGCCCGATGTTCCCTTTCCTGGGTCTGGTTTCTGCTTCTGTGTCTCCTTCGCCACACTCTGGACAGTCCACTGCAGCGGGCCGACACTGCAGGAACTTGGCAGTATGGAGTGAGTAACCTTATCTGTCTCACAAAAATTGCACTACTAGGAGAGAGAGAATCAGCTTTCTGATTCTTAGTACCAGGTCAGTAGGACAGAGGAAAATGAAAGCAACTGAAAGACAAGGCCCACCTGCCTTTACATGAGTTAAGATGCTTGGTCTCCCTGATGAAGAAAAGGTTCTTGTGGTCAGTCCAGATAACAAATGGATAGGATGCACCCTCCAGCCAGTGTCTGCACCTCTCCAATGCCAGCTTTATGGCCAGGAGACTCCAGGTCATCAACATTACAGTTCCTCTCAGCAGGAGTGAGTTTCCTGGAGAAACAAGCACAGGGGTGCAAACCATTGTCTTCCTCTGATACCTGAGGCAGGATGACTCCCACCATCAGACTGAAAGCATCCACCTACACGACAACAAGGAGGTCAGTGTCAGGATTGACTAAAATCTACTCTTCGGGTGCTCGAAGGCTTTCTAGGCCTCTTGAATCCATTGTAGAACCATGAGTCAAAGCTGTGATGGGGACTGCAAGAGCACTCAAATTTTGAATGGATTTGCGGTAGAAATGGGAAAATCCCCAAAACATTACCCCTGTTTGAGTGTGGAAGGTTTATGACATTCCTTGTATGTCTTCACAGTACCTTATCCATCTGAATGCATGAAGAGAAGATGATATAGCATAGACACACTGGTAGTAAGGAAGTCACATTTCTCCAGCAAGATGATGCGATGGAGCACCATCTGGACGTATAGCACATGATCCTTAAAACAACACTTACCTTTCTGGAAATTTTACAAATTTTAAATTTTGTTTAGGTTAAAATGCTATTAATAAGCTGATGGCACACTAAAATGTAAGTGAATTCCATCAGAAATAAAAACTCATAATTACACCATTTACATATGGTTCTAAGAAAACGCCGACCAATCAATTGGTCAAGCGTCTTGTCTGTCTTCCCCACGTGGAGGCCTCCGACTGACGTAATCGCTCGCGTAACACCCCAACCCTGTGGGTCTGTGAGGCAGCAAATAGGCTAGTAACAGGTAGGCTTGTGGATATAAACTTTTCTCCGTAACAATGGCAGACAAATGCGGACCACCGCTTCCAACTCCAGCCGCTCCAACAGGGAAATTGAAGTTGAAGTTGGCAAAAGAAAGAATATTGCAGAAGAAGCTAACACTAAGAGAGAATGTTTTTGCAAGAGCCAAAACTCAGGTCAACATTGGCTCTGCTATCAAGCTATGGTGAAGACTGATGCAGCTTCATCCTGAGCTAAAAAGGAATGAGATGGTCGCAGACTTTCTCCTGGACAGGTATTTTTAGTTTGCCTCTAAGTGTGAATCAACATGGTGGCATGACCAATGCTTGCGGCAGCCTCTGCATACACTGGCGAAGTAAACACGGTGCAACAAGGAGTTAATTCTTCAGTGCAATACAGTCACGACTTTCTAACAGGCATTAGAAACCGCTACAGAGCTCTAACGCTACAACCGAGAGAGCTCAGGATGTGTAGCAAGCTTGGCCTGCTACGTCAAGCTAGCCCTGAGATGACCGTGGTTTCGCCTGGAGCTGTCCCGACGAGGAGACGCCAGCAGCACTGTGACAGGATGCGGAAGCAGGGGATGCGCAGAGGGGTTAGCTCGAGGCTAAGAGCTAACCCCATCAAATCAGCTGTTCCCAGCGTCCTTCTGGCCAACGTCCGCTTGCTGGACATGAAAATGGATTACATCCAACTGTGGAGATCCACTTACTGAGAAGTGAGGGACTGCTGCATCCTTGTGTTCACTGAGACATGGATGAATGGTAACATAGCAGACTCTGGTATTGAGCTAACGGGGCTAACACTACATAGTAGTGTTGCACGGTATACTAGTACCAACGGTAGACCGCGGTACTTAAACACCACGGTACATATGATACCATAATTTTGGAGTACCGTGGTACTACGGTACCTCACGGTACCACTACTGTGGGATAAGTTCAAAGTCCAATCGCAAGAGGGTGAGTGTCCATGTGCCGTCCGATAACGGCACGTGCTGGCCACCTGGCACTATGCTGCTGCAGTGGTTTGTTTTCCAGTGACATTTCAGGTATTAGCTGAGCTATTGAGTATCTTTAAGCAGTGAAAGTTATTACTTATTTATCTTTACTTGTAGGCTAGATTTGTTTATATATGCTACAGTGATTTGTTTTCCACAGAGCTCTACAGTGCGAACATTTTACTCGCATTTGCGACTAAAAATAGTTTTGTGCAAGCAAAAGAAATCATTCAGGAGCACCCTGTGTGAGTACAGATTTCAACCAGCAGCAGAAACGACAGTTGCGGGTTGAACGGGGGTCACAGACAGGAATACGGCGGAGCACTATGGCCACTACTATGGCCCCTACACCCGGCTCCAGGTCCAATAATTTGCTCTCCGTTGGTGCCCAGAAATACCTGAATAGCCGAGCCGTGGCGGCACACAGGTATGTGGCATGTCAGAGGAGAGACAAGCCTTTCAGATTTCTCTCTTTGTGGCAGGTAACAGTCCACAAACCTCACCTCACTTAAGGGACTGTTCATAACTTATCAGAGGAGGAGGGTGGCCGGTTGATTTTTATTTTATTTATTTATTTCATTTTGATCCCCCCCTATGTTAATCACTTATTGATGCTGTTTTTGAAGTATGAATAAGTCAATAAGTAATTTATTCCATTGAAATATCATTGAGGTATTATAGAAAAGTGATTTATCTTTTTATAAATGACAAAAGGCACATCTGCCTAATTTTTGCTGTGGTATCATGATACTACTCAGAACCGTGATACTTTCACTGGTATCATACCGTGGGTCCCAATTTGGGTACCGTGACAACACTACTACATAGAGTAGACAGGGACCGTGGCGGTCGGCAATATACACAAACAATTCATGGTGCTGTGATGTGAAGAGGATCTCCCAGTTCTGCTGTCAGGATGTGGAGTTTTTGACTGTGAAATGTCAACCCTTTTCATCTTACTATTGCACTATATGTTATTTCTTATATGTTGCACAAATTGTTTTTAAATGTTTTGTTTCGTTTTGCTTGGGGTATGCAAAATGTCATTTAGTTTTTGTGCTGCATATAAAAATGACAAATAAAGAAGTTCTGTTCAGTTCAAAACGTTATGACAACACAGCATCCAGTTGCTAACGGCTAACGTTAGCCTACTGTAGCGTAGCCTCTGAAACATTAACGTTATCTTCCTTGTGCATTTCCACTTACTAGCAACGTTAATGCTACTATCTAATGTTAGCACTGTAACCTTATTCTAAAACTCATCTGTCATCACTGACTCAAGTTGAGTTTTAAAGGCGCTGTATGTAAGGATGTGGCCAAAATGATTACTGCACTCAAATTCAAAATACTGCCGCGAGTCGTGTCCGCCCCTCCTCCCCTACAGATTCGAGGTTGCTGGACAGCGGCACACTGGAGACTGATTTGTTTGCCCACAGGCGGCTGCTGTGGCAGGGCTGCGTTGCCGCGTCCTTGATCTTCGGTGTTCCAGCGGACCATTTGAGCAAGTCTGGCTTCTCTGCTGCTAACGCTGCTGTCGGGATACAGCTGAGGAGAAGCCGGCTGCTAATGCTGGGACACTGCTAATGCTGCTTCCAGGATACAGCTGAGGAGGAGCCGGCTGCTAATGCTATGTACTGGGACACTGCTAATGCTGCTTGCCATGCTGCTGTAGCTCAGTCGTAACTGTAACTGATGCTGAAACTCTACTGACTGCGTGACTGGTAGACGGCGGTGGGTGGCGCAACAGGCCAAAACACAAATTCAAAACATAAACATGATTTGCAGACTGCAAAAAAAAAAAATTTAGATGCAAATATTATGGCTGTACTATTGTTGTCGGTGAGATCAGTATGTTATATGAACATTATTCCTTAGTCTCTGTGACATATTAGGATGATTTTACGACTATTTGCTTTAGATTTCTTACATATAGCTCCTTTAAAACTCCGGGGTTGCGTTTGGCTGTCTTGGTTATAACGTTACACTCGCTCTCCTCTTCCATGTATCTAACGTTATCTAGCCAACGCCTTCGTCTATCATAGACGTAATGAGAACGTAATGGAGGAGGGGGGAGTAGGTCTTTGGAGGGAGGTGGAGTTGCAGGAGGAGGGGGATGGGATTTTGGAGCAACCTGATCTCACAGAAATACGTGAAATGACCACGACCTCTTAACACCGCATTCCGTGGTGGCAGCACGTAATGGGTTGAAATTACGGGCCGGTACCACAGAAACAACGCCAATGTAAAGTCAATTACGATCCTTTTTCGTGGTGGACGCACAAATTCCCTGATTCAATAACGTCCTGTATACACACAAAAACACGAAAGTGTTCTTGATGTTCAAACAGCAAATATATTCCTCTGTTATAATTTCCCACCAAGAATAATAATAATAACATGATAGTTCGGCTGTACTAGATATTTGATATAGGTAGGGTTGGGACTCATTTTTTTTTCAACAGGATTTTAACGATTCCGATTCCTTACCGATTCCTCTTACCGATTCCTACATTATATTCATTATACTTGCTATACTTAAACAACTATATAATAAACACAAATGCAATCACACAAATAAAAAAACTTTATTCTAACTGTTGCACAGTACAATTAGATGAAAATACACATTTGTGTCTCGTCTCGTCTCGTCTTGTCTCGTCTCGTCTCGTCTCGTCGTCTGGGTCGCGGGGGCAGCAGCCTCAGCAGAGAAGCCCAGACAGTCCTCTCCCCAGCCACCTCTGTCAGCTCCTCTCGATGTGGAGGAGCAGCAGCTCTACTCCGAGTCCCTCCCGGATGTCCCAGCTCCTCACCCTTTCCCTAAGGCTGAGCCCAGCCACCCTGCGGAGGAAACTCATTTCGGCCGCTTGTACTCGCGATCGCGTTCTTTCGATCACTACCCAAAGCTCATGACCATAGGTGAAGGTTGGAACGTAGATCGACCGGTAAATCGAGAGCTTCGCTTTCTGGCTAAGCTCCCTCTTCACCACAACGGTTAAGCGGCCGCATCACTGCTGACGCCACTCCAATCCTCCTGTCAATCTCCCGCTCCATCCTACCCTCACTCAGCTGCTTCACACTTGGCTGCGAACCGTCGCAGCGAGAGCTGGAGGACACTATTCGCTGGAGCTAGGAGGACCACGTCATCCGCAAATAGCAGGGACGAGATCCTCCCATCACCGAACCTGACACCCTCCACCCCTCGGCTGCACCTAGAAATTCTGTCCATGAAAGTTACAAACAGAACTGCTGACAAAGGGTAGCCCTGGCAGAGTCCAACCCTCACCGGGAACAGGTCCGACTTACTGCAAGCCACACGAACCAGACTCGAGCTCCTTCAGTACAGGGACTGGATGGCCCTTAGCAGAGGGCCACCAACCCCATACTCCCGGAGCACCCCCCACACGATGCCCCTGGGGACACGGTTGTAAGCCTTCTCCAAATCCACAAAACATGTGTGGACTGGTTGGGTGAATTCCCAGGGGACGATGGGGACCACCACCCAGGTTTGCCATTCCAGAGGCACTGCCCCCGATGTCCACGCAATATTGCAGAGGCGTGTCAGCCAGGACAGCCCTACAACATCCAGAGCCTTGAGATATCCAGGGCGAATTTCGTCCACCCCCGGGGCTCCGCCACTGCGTAGTTCCTTCACTACCTTGGTGACTTCTGCCCCTGAAATTGGACAACCCGCCCCCGAGACCCCCGGCTCTGTTTCCTCACTGAAATACGTGTTGGTGGGATTGAGGGGCTCCTCAAAGTATTCCTTCCACCGCCCGACAATGTCCCCAGTTGACGTCAGCAGCTCCCTGCCCCCACTGTAAACAGTGTGAGCAAGTTGCCCCCCCCCCCCAGGCGCCGGACGGTTTGCCAGAACCTCTTTGGAGCCGATCGATAGTCTTTCTCCATGGCCTCACGGAGACTCAATGTCCCCCTCCACCCTCAGGACATGGTCGAAGCTCAATAACTGCACACCACTCGGGTTCAGATCGGGCAGGCCGTTCCTCCCAGTCACGCCCCTCCAGGTCCTGCTGTCATTGCCCACGTGAGCGTTGAAGTACCCCAGCAGAACAATGGAGTCCCCGGTCGGGGCACTGTCCAGCACCCCTCCCAGGGACAAAAAGGGCGGGTACTCTGAACTGCTATTCGGCGCATAAGCGCAGACAACAGTCAGGACCCGTTCCTTGACCTGAAGGTGCAGGGACGCAACCCTTTCGTCCACTGGGGTGAACCCCAACATACAGGCAGAGAGTCTGGGGGCTATCAAAAAACCCACCCCGGCCCTCTGCCTCTCACCCGGAGCAACTCCAGCAAAGGAGAGAGTCTAACCCCTCTCAAGGACTTGGGTTCCAGAGCCGGAACTATGTGTCGAGGTGAGGCCAACTATATCTAGCCGGTAGCGCTCAACCTCTTCCACAAGCTCCGGCTCCTTCCTCGCCAGAGAGGTGACATTCCATGTTCCAAGAGCCAACTTCCGTAGCCAAGAATTGGACCGCCAAGGCCCCTGCCTTGGTCTGCTGCCCGATCCACACTGCACCGAACCCTTCTGGATCCCTCTGACCCCATGGGGCCTGGCCACCAGGCGCTCGCCCACGGGCCCCAGCCCCAGGCCTGGCTCCAGGGCGGGGCCCCGGTAACCTTCTGGGCCGGGCACGCCAACTCTTGTTATTTTTTGTCATGAAGGGTCTTCTGAACCATTCTTCGTCTGACCCTTCGCCCAGAACCAATCTGCCATGGGAAACCCTACCGGGGGCGAAATGCCCCCGACAGCACAGCTCCTAGGGTCATTAGGGCACTCAAACTCCTCCACCATGATAAGGCGACGGTTCTCGGAGAAGTACACATTTGTGTGTGGTGTGTATTTCAGATTTAGAGCTTGTATCATCTCCCTGAGAATATATAACAACAAAAAGTGATTCTCTGATTTCTACAGTAACACTATTACCTCAAATTAACCACAGCAATGTAATAAAAAATACTTATATACTCATATATATTCATGCTTGGGTATTCATGCTTGGGCACTGTTATTTACGTGACAACACCTGAACAGAACACACACACACACATTGGCTGTTTGTTTCTACCTCTCCCCTCGCTGGAAGCGGACTTCCCGCCGCCCGCCTCCGCCTTGATTAAATGCTGAAAATTAAATAAAAGCGAGAGACAGGTTTTTCCTATTTTATCTTATTTTGTTATATTTCTCCCTCTCCTCTCACTGGAAGCGTCAGACCTTGCGCCTCCCGCTGCCGTCTCAAACACGGAGGTCTCCCTCTGAGCTGAGCACCCACGGCGCACGCCCGGCCTGTTAAATAGCCGGTAACCATGACAACTGTGTGACACAATCTCAGTGCTTTGGTCATTAAATAATGTCAGGCTCGGTTCAGCGGGTTTTTTTTTACAATCTAGGAACCATTTGCGGGAACCGTTACTCCAAATGTGATGGAACTGGTTCCGGAGCCGGAACTTTGGACCCGGTTCCAAAAAAGAACTGGATCCGGATCCCAACCCTAGATATAGGCCTATTCAAATATTCAGTCCCAAAAACGCAGTTTCTAGAGAACTTGCTAAAATATATGAAATTAACCATCATCCTTACTTTTTCTTAACATATTTCATCTAGGTGCAGAGTCATTACTAGTTCGACTTTACTAGACATTTGATTTAATCAGTAGATGTATCTTTTTACAACTCTATTTTACAACAAGCCAACCTCTTCCACAAGCTCCGGCTCCTTCTATTTTACAAGCCACAAAAAACCTACCGTCCCAAAAACGCTGTTTCTAGCGTTTTAGCAAAAATGTCAAAAATTAGCAGACATCTTTACTTTTTCTTAACATAGTTCATCTAGGTGCAGTGTAATAACTTGTTCGGCTTGACTAGATATTAGATATATTGGGTAGATATATCTTTTTACAACCCTAATTAGAACCCTACTTTGCAAATCAGAAGAACTACAACTATGTTGCTGATATGTATCAAGCTGCATTGCACGGTCCCAGGGAATTGTAGTTTTTAAAAAAGATAAGTGTTTTTCCTAGATTTGGAAGTTGTAAATACTGAATTGAGAGTACACTGTGGACTTTAAGAGGGTGGTAATCAGATTTTAAATATCTAATTTCTAAATGGGTGAAAATTAATTTTATCCATATTTTACCCATATCTGACAGCACCCCCAGTTGTTGACTGCACTCACATGATAGTTGAGGTCAAGAGCTCTCTATAACAGTTGGTCCCATGTCTGTACCCCCTTTTGTTGCTGAGTTATATGCCTTCAAACATGCACTGAGGTCAAGGTTCAAAGGTCAATGGCTGAAAGCAGGAGCCATGTAGAATCTTCATACTGACATATGTTACTCTCCAGGTTGAGACCTTTCCAATGATGTATTTGGTTTAGCACTACGACAAAGTTTAGATTTTTCATTTTTTGGACACAAGCCATGCCAGGTGTAGTTTCAGAGAGCACTTTGAAGGTCCAGTGTATAAAATGATTTTTATTTGTTTCTTTGCTTGTTTTTTTCTTTTTTACTCTAGATAGTTACTGAAATGAGACATCCTCAGACAATACAGTACTGCTAAAAGTAAAACCAATAATAACAATAAAGAAATAAGCAAAAATAATATTAAAATTATATTGAAATTTTAAAATCTATTTACAGAGTGGAATGGTAGCCTAATAGATAACTTAGATACAATTTGTTATTGTTTAGACACTATTTATTATTGCTTAGATACTATTTAGCCTATTATTATATTTACTTTTAGCATGCTCTACTTTTATCTACTGTAGGCTATATGTTTTAATTTATTTAATAACGAAATTATTTTATGTTAGGCCCACATCTTAACTCCACTGGTTCTGTGGCGCTGGCTTGGGGTCCGCTCTCCCCTGGTGGAGTGGAGGGTGGCCGAGTTGCCGGGGGTGGATGGCTCCAACTGATGGTGTTTCCTCTCTGGTTCTTCCATGCTCAGCCTTATTTTTTTCTTATTAGTGGGCCAAGCCCGAGGGGCCTCGGGGAACGCATATGCAAGCAGACACGTTTCCTAAGACCAGCGGTGCTAGGAACCCTATTGTCCTTGTAAAGATTTTTATAGTTTTTCTCTTTTTTTATTCTTTCATTGATAAAAGTGGTGCTGCAGGCTAAACCGTGCAAGGAACAGTGGTGCAATTTGGAGGGTTGGTCCAGACCCCTGCATGTACCTCAGATGCAAAAAACTATCCTATATCCACCTGCAGGGGGCGCTATAACCAAGGCCTATAACTCCCACACCGTATGTCGTACATTCAAAAACGTTATATCCCCAGATTCCCTGAATAGAGCTGAATCAAATTGCAATTGGCCATGCCCACTTCCGCCTATAATTTTTTTTTTTTTTTTTGCGAAATCGCAAAAACTGGAAAATCTACTTTTTTGACTCCTCCTTGGGATTTTGTCCGAAAACACGTACACTCTTCACCTGAACCTGATCTAAGTTATTAAAAGAATTTTGTTCCGTCAAAAATTCCGCAAATTATTAATGAACAAATTTGTGTAGCTAGTTATAAAAATGTAAACTGTTGCATATCTCAGTCAAACTTAATGCAATCAACACCAAATCTCACATCCTTAGTTGGCATGACACTGTGAAGGTATGGGCCGAATTTGGCGAATGTTGGCCACTAGGAGGCGCTACAAATATGGGAAGTTTATATCTCTTAAACGGCTACACCCATTTCTACGAAATTCGGTCAGTATGATATAGGGCCATTCCTGAGGCCATATATTGAAGGTGGTCATGACTGGTCAATGTGGGCGTGGCTTATTATAGGATAAACAACAAACATTTACTACAGCTGAACTATTATGCTGAGGGCTGTGAAATTTATAGGGTACATATAGAATAGGACACAGATCTTCCATACCAAAAATTGTGCATATGCTCCAATAGGTGGTACTATAACGGATGCAAACGCGTTTTTGCGTGTAACTTCCACATTTTAAATGACACATTCATAAACATTATATCAATGCAGTGGCGGACTGGGACTAAAAAACAGCCCTGGACTTTGACTCGGCCCAGCCCACAACAACCGGTGCGCATACGGTATGCGCTTCCTTCTTCTTCAATTTGATTGGTGGCTGGCCAGCTCATAGATATCTATGGGCCGGCTGGCATCCAATTTAAAGGCTGCCACCTAGCGGACTGGACGTGGAAGAGTAGCTTATCAGGGAGAAAAAGAAAAAAAAAACGGTGATGACTGCGTGGCGGCCGCCGGCCATCCTGGAGTACCAGCCGTTCTGTGATTCTCCAGAACCTCCAGATGGCCAGTCCTCCCCTGTATCCATGTGTTCCCTGAATAGAGCTGGGTTTTCTGACACAGGTCCCACCCACTTCTGCTGCACATTCTCTTTGCTAATTTGCCACATGTCCAAAACCTACTTTTTCGAACTCCTCCCACAGTTTAAGCACCACCTGCATGAAACTTTGCACATAGAATCTCCAGATGTGTCTGATCAAAAGTAGAATGTTGGCACTCCAAAAAATACGCTAGTTATAATCAAACTATTTTTTTTTTTTTTTGCTAGCTAAAAAACACATATTGTTTCATATTTTGGTCAAAATAAATGCTTTCAACATCAAACTTACGTCACTTGTTCCCAAGGTCATCAAGAGGTTCTATACCAAATTTGGTGCAAATCAGCCTATAGGTGTCGCTACAACAGATGCAAATGCGATTTTGCCTGTAACTTCCACATTTTAAACAACACATTCATGGACATCAATGCAATGCATTTCCTGAATAGAGGTGGGTTTTCTGACATAGGCCCCGCCCACTTCTGCTGCAATTTTCCCTTGCTAAGTCACCACATATCCAAAACCTACTTTTTCGAACTACTCCTACGGTTTAAGCGCCATCTGTGTGAAACTTTGCACATAGAATCTCCAGATGTGTCTGATCAAAAGTTATCAAAAGAATCCTGGCACTCCAAAAAATGCGCTAGTTATAACCAAACAGTCTTTTTTGCTAGCTAAAAAACACACATTGTTTCATATTTTGGTCAAAGTAAATGCTTTTAACATCAAACTTAATTCACTTGTTCTGGAGGTCATCCAGAGGCTCTGTGCCAAATTTGGTGCAAATCGGCTAATGGGGGGTGCTAAAAACCCACAAACATCAAGTCTCAAGTACAAGATTTGAACAAAATTTGGTGAGTGTGATGCGGGGTCACTCCTGAGGCCGGACATAAAGTTAAGGAATAATTAGTCAAAGTGGGCGTGATTTATTACAATAAATCCAAATTGCCACACATTCAGCCTTTCACACTTCCGGCACATTTCCCATTACAGCAAATACCACAGCTCAGACATCGGCCCGCGTCCCTGCGCTCGCCCTGAGCCTGTCATGCTTCGGGGCCGACTTCCGTGGGCTCCGTAGGGCACAGGGGCCGAGTTCATAACTGCTTGCAGTTCTAGTTCATTTATTTATTAGTGGCGTTTGGATTTGGTTACGGCAGACGGAATCTGAAATGGAATGAAGCCCACAGACAGCAGACAGTAGCTACAAAACAGTAGTGGAATGCGCCCCATCCGCCCACAGCACAATGCTCTTAAAGCCCTATGCTATCAAAAGCTGGCAAAATACATTTATTTTATTTTATGGCCTTGACATTAACCTGTCATATTGTTGAGTTATCAAGAACACTTCCATGTTTTTGTGTGTATACAGGACTGTTAAAGATATCATTGAGGAAAACGAGGTTGAGGTGATGTTATTGAATCAGGGAATTCGTGTGTCCACCATGGGAAAGGATCCTTATTGACTTTACATTGGCATTGTTTCCGTGGTACCGGCAAGTAATTTCAACCCATTACGTGCTGCCACCACGGAATGCAGTGTTAAGAGGTCGTGGTCATTTCACGTATTTCTGTGAGATCAGGTTGCTTTGGAGGGAGGCAAGAGTTGTGGATGTTTTTTCTAAGTGTTGTGTGAAATGCAAGAAAGGTAAGAATAGCTTTAAGATTCTATGAAAAGACCAAGATGTCTATCCAAGTATACAAAAACAAATCTGTTACATTTATCTCCAAGGACATCATTAACAAAGCTTTGAAAGACAGCTGGAACATTTGCCAACCTGAAAGGCATAAACAGACATACATATAATGGCCACTTGGAGTGATAAAGGCTGTTTTCCATCAATCACCTTGTCTGATCCTAATCATGTTATATGTATTGCACAAATCCAGCTTAGTGAACACTGCGGCTCCTTGGACTGACTCAAATGCAGAAAAAACAGGACAGAAAGGGTACCTGTTCTTGATGGTAATCTCATTCAGGCCACAATAATCAGTGCAAGGACTCATGCAGTCTTTTTTCTCCACAAAGAAACCCAGCTCCAGCAGGTGAAGTGGACCGGATGAAATCATACTTTCTTGATGTAAACCTCCATGGTTGCAGACTTTGACTTAGAGAAAGAGAACAATTTACCTCTCGGTGTCAGGTTTCAGGCAGGAAGTTAATGTCACACTCCGCAGGCTGATGTGGTGGGAGAATGGCAGCTCTTTGCTTGTCAAAAACCTTGTCCAGATTATGGCGTTCTGGAGGAAACCTGGAGAGCTCTTAGACATTTTTGGAAATGACAGTGGTAGACTGGCTGTTAATTACTATGGAGATAGAGACTAGAGGGTGAGCACAACAGGTATCAAAAGAGGAGTCAACCCAGGAGAGGAGAGAAGCTGTAGCACAACTGAACTGAGGATTGTCGAGACATGACCATGGATATTTGAGAATGAGAGGACTCAGGAGAGACCCAAATGTAGAGTAAGGCTGCATTCACACCAAATCAGGTGTATGGAGGTCAGTCACAGGTTTTGCATCAGTATGATTTAAATGGCCTATTTGTGGGGGAGCGGAGGGTGGAGAGAAAACCAATCTCCCCATCTCAGCAACTGAGTATTTGTCTTTGGTAAGTTTGTTTGTGTTGGCTTAAAAGATCTGTAGAATTCTTTTCATCACTACTGTAGTATCTTTACTGCCACAAAAGGCACGTGTGTGCATACACAATGGTGCAAATATTTTCCTTTGTAGGATACTACACACGAAACGTTAATACCAGTGTTGGGCAAGCTACTTGGAAAGTGTAGTGAGCTAAGCTACTAGTTACTCTAATATTAAATGAAGCTTTACAACATCAAAACTGTCACCCTCAGAAATGTAGCAAGCTAAGCTACAGCAAAATGAAAGTAACTAGTGCAACTACATCCAAGCTTTGTACTAAATTGAACCAACTTCGTGCCAAGTCAGTGTTACCTTACTGATCAATAAAACTGTCAGTCGAACAGACAGGCAGGTAAAAAAGTTAAGTTCAATTGTTTATTGAACAGTGAGCTGCACTAACTCCCAACACGACTCAAACCACAATAGCAAGAATGAAGACCTGCTTCAAACAGTCACAACATGGTCAAAAACGTTCATGCGTGTATGTATGTGTATGTACACTGCAAAAACTCAAAATCTTACCAAGAATATTTATTTCTAGTCAGAACAAATCTCATTACAATTGAAATAAGACTCATCACCTAAAAAGTAACTTGTTTTTAGACAGTTTTAACTTGTTTCAGGAAAATTTTCACTTGAAATAAGTTGAAAAAAAATCTGTCCATGGAGCAATTTTTTTTTCTTATTGAAAGCAAAAAAGAAAAACTTGCTCCATGGGCAGATTTTCATACTTTTTTCAACTGAAAATTTGCTTGAAACAAGTATTTTTTAAGTGTAAAGAGATTTGTTTTGACTAGAAATGAGGCTAGTAAACACATTTTAGCAAACACATTTTATAGTGAGCAGCATACACATGTATGTCCCCTACAAATCCCAACCGTGTTTACAAAGTTTGAATGAACGAGACGGACGCAAAGGAAACGCAGTCTGCACATTGATCCTTTTGCCTCTGTCTGCAGGAACGAAAATAAATCCCATTCATGATGGGGTCAAATGGATTATGTACATTATTAACCACAAAACAAGCAAATACTTAATCTTAATGGCAAATAACACTCATTATGCTTCAGCTGAATCCTCTAAGCAAATGACCATGTTGGACTGAAATTAGTTTATCACGTTAAATGTCCGAAATTGTATGAAATTGCTCCAGTGCGTTAAACCAATAATCACACAGCCTGATATGCCCTGGCAAACACAGTGGGACTGCTGTACAGACCATTAGTCTTTCTTACCCTAACCCTGGTTATTTTCTGAAAGCACAGAGCAAAGAAATCTTTTTTTTCTCCCCCGGTCTGCTGTCAGCAGAGAGCAGCGGCTGCAGCGGGGATTTCAGCACTACGGACGGCGTGCGTAAAAGGACTTGACAAGCATCTCCTTTAAATGTGTTTGCTGCTAGTGAAATTATACATAGGCCTAATAAATGAAGACAGTGACATATTTTCAATAAAAAACAATGAGTTGAACGTTCATTTCAAGCTTTTGTAGTACAACGAGTTTCAGAATTGTGCGAGTGACGGAGAGCGGGTGGCAGTGTTTGATGCAGGAAACTCGATATGGACTTGAAAATCAATTTCGGAGTCGGGGTCGTTTGGAACGGCGGTGTTTGGGAATGGAGGGCTGTCCCCCATCAGGTTCAATTGGAAGTGACTCTGTGTGGTAGCGGTGACAGTTTTATTTCAGTCCATAACAGAAATCCCCGGCTCGTTTGAGCTTCAGAAATGATTTTGGAAATGTAGCTTGTGTGGACGCTACCACACTAAGTGATCAATAAAAGAGCTTAACTACTGAGAAGTTACTTGATTCAGAAAACAGCGACGCTACCACCAAGCTACTGAGAAATGTAGTTAGACTACAAATGTCCGCTACTGTAGTGACACTACTGCCCAACACTGGTTAATACATACCTTATTTCTTTTACTCACTATAATAATTAATGATAGAAAGAGACTACATTGTTTTTTCCTGTGGACTGTTGGCACTTTTTCAGTCTGACTGGGGGCTACGTGATTGGCCACTGCAGTGTGACAACAGATAGCATTTCCAAAAGTTCAATGATTTTGTAACCAGAAGTGTTCTGTTCCATTTGTAGTCTTGAAGTTTTGACCAGTTAGAATAGAATAGAATAGAATAGAATAGAATAGCGAATAGCTCGGAGTAGAGCCGCTGCTCCTTCGCATCGAAAGGGGTCAGTTGAGGTGGCTCGCGCATCTGATCAGGACCTGCTGGGCGCCTCCCGCTGGAGGTGTTCTGGGCACGTCCCACTGGTAGGAGGCCCCGGGGCAGACCCAGAACACACTGGAGGGATTATATATCTTGTCTGGCCTGGTAACGCCTTGGTGTCCCCCACGAGGAGCTGGAAAGTGTTGATGGGAAGAGGGATGTCTGGGGTGCTTTGCTTGGCCTGCTGCCCCCGCAACCCGGCCCCAGATAAGCGAATGAAAATGGATGGATGGATGGATGGATGGATGGATGGATGGATGGATGGATGGAATGGAATAGAAAGAACTTTATTCATTCCCCAAGGGAAATTTAGCTGTCCAGCAGCTCTTAAGAGACAAAAAACAACAACCACATTTCCCCACAACAACCACGTTTCCCCTCAACAACACAGTGGTATATCACATTTATTATACATTTAAGCAACAGGTCAACAGTCCCTGAAGAGAGCAAAAGAGGCAGGACACATTGGTGAAAATGCAGTCTTGGAACCTAATTCATTATGGTCTGGGCCCAGTATTTGAACACATTTAATCCAGATCAGAATTATCTAAATGGGATTAAATCTTAAAATTGGGTATTTCCAAAGCAGGAGATGTGATCCTGATCTCACAAACTGGTATACAGATTTCTTAATCAAATGTTTGGGAGGATTTCAAAATGCAGTGGAGATAGTTTTAATGACTTTTGCTAAAAATCAGGAAAAATCCTAATCATGAAAGGGTGGATTCAGCACAGATTTAAGGTGAATGTAGAGACATGTAGGACCTGTCGCACATTTTTTATCATTCTTGTATTCAATTCTTGCATATTGAAGTGAGACAGATAATGCCAAAGCAATATTCATTCTAAATTAATCAACTATTTAATACAAAATTTTCAAATAGAACACCAAAAAGAACTCCAAGATGCTGCATATTGCAACATAATTCTTGACTGCCTTGTGCTTCATAATATCAAGCAGGGCTTTTCATTGTGACTCCTCCAACCTTAAGTAGATGGCCCTTACCTACCACGTTTATAGAGCACTTTTCTCAAACCCAAAGAGCTTCAGAGGCAAAAACAAAACATCAGAAATAAATGCAGCACTAAGTACACCAGAGAGATGGTTATAAACAGCCCCAGCTAATTTACTCGTCCAAACATCATCTGAATTAGAATGATCCTATCTGTAAAATTACAAAAAAGAGAGACATTACAAAATCCAGATAATTCTGGTCTGAACTAAGGTGAGAAACTCCAGCTGAAAACATTTTTTATCCATCAGTAAATTTTGAGATTTTGAGCTATTTCAGACTTCTTTCAGACAAGTGTAACAGACAAGTGTAAGAAAATTTCGGTGTTTAATTTAGTTCAGCTTTCTATTGTGGAAATGTATGCAAATATTTAAGTAGATACTGCATGTTCATTTGAATATTCAAGAATTGTAATACAAAAAATAATTGTCAACTGGGGAAGTTTCATTGTGATATCTATAAGATAATTGTGTATTTGTGTATCAGTGATAGCCATGGCCGAAGGCATTATGTTTTCAGGTTGTCCATCTGTTCACACATCAGTTTGTCCATCTGTTCATATGTACCTCCATCTGTCCCATTCTTGTGAACATGATATCTCAAGAACACCTCGATGGAATTTCTTCAAATTTGGCACAAACATCCACTTGGACTCAACAATGAACTGATTTGATTTTGATGGTCAAGGTCACTGTGACCTTGCATCCAGTGCTGGCCCATGGCATCGGCTGTACAGGCAAAAGCTAAGGGTGCAGTCATCCATAGGGGGCGCCACAAATGGGGGAAAGAAAAAAAATCTAAATGTTTATCTTTTACTATTTTTACTAATACTATTACTACTATTACTTTGAAATATTACATAAGGCCACAACAATATAACTACATAGCAAAGCCTACCTGCAGCCCCCTGGCCCCCCTCCCCAGCTTGTTACACTTTACCTTCTCTCTGGGGAGATGGGTGAGTTATCCAACATCACGTGAACCCCAAAACACGCTGTACCATTATCATGTCAAAACGATCAATGCTGTCTGATGCCCACTCACCCACCACTACACTACTGAGACGAGTGAATGTGGAGAGAAAAAAAAACATGAAATTTAAAAACAAAAACAAATCTGTGTTGAAATTGTGAACGTGGTTTCTCAACAATATTATGATGTAATTTCTTCAAATTTGTTACAAACTTTAACTTGGACTGAAGAATGAACTGATTAGATTAGAGGTCACTGTGACCTCCCAAAACATGTTTTTGGCCATAACTCAAGAATTCATACGCTAATTATGACAAAACTTCACACAAATGTCTAATAGGATAAAATGTTGACATGGATGTAAACTGTAAGTGCAACTTGGCTGGTTCACCAAGACATGCAACTGTGAAGCGGTAATTCTAGTTTAGCCTAGTGTCTTATTTTAGGTCTGACAATGTATGGAATTTCACACTACATTTTTTTAAAGGCTGTTGTCTTAAAATTAAATTTTCTCACTCTCTGATCCAAAAATCTTCAGAAGCACAGACCCAGCTTTACAGTCTTATTTCTGTCTATATGAGGGGTTTATTAATATGTCATTCATAGCCTGATTTCTAGAAAATTTTGTTCCTTAAAACATAACAAAAATGTTTGTTTTTTATGGTCATTAGCAGTATTTACTGATATTAAAATGAGATATCCAAAATTCCCTCTGTAAAAACATTTGACTCTAATTTGACAACAAAATGAAAAAAGAATTTTAAACCCTTTTGTTCTGGAAACTCATGGAAATCAGCACATATATCGTTAGATAATGCCTAGATATGCCTTGAGTATTTAAGCACACATTTTCAGAAAACTTGTAATATAAAAACAACTTGTCTTAATGTAAATAATGAACTAGGAAAGTTTCATGGTGGTATTTACTAGATAAAGAATTTACCCTGTTTACTTGGGGTGTCTCCCAGTTTAGCATTTTCATTTATTCGTCAGCATTTATATGCAGATATCTGTTTATAGAGAGTAGCCAAAATGACTGCCACACAGAAGAGAGTCTTGGCTGGACATTTGCTGGCTTCACTGGAAACCCCCCAAAAAATGTCCGTTGCTCCAAGGCTTATTGTCATCAGGCGATAAATTACTGCTGCTGTGCCATCCCTGCGTAAAATTAGCAAAGCCATCTCTCAAATCAGAGACTGTAGATGACAACTGTTTATCATTCCTAAAGCTGTGTGATGACTATTTCAGCCTGTCCAAAGTCGTCATATACCACCGCTTTGTCAGTGATTTTGGTGAGAGGTCTGCGTGAGTGCATCTCTGCCAACTGAAGCCACCAAAGTTGTCTTGCATCCGCACTAAAAGGTGGTCTAAGCACACTGCACTGCACTGCGCCAGCTGACAAATGATATTTGATATTCTACTAAAATGTCTGGGTAACTGTTCCTGTTGTTTTCTCAGGGTAAGTCAGTGGTGACGCAGTATCCTGTCTATGGTCAAGTCTTCATCGGGCTGCTGCTGGTGTCATCAGTCAGCTGTGTTCCCCTCACAGCTCTGTATGTCTACTGCAGAAAGAGGAAAGGTGGTAACTATCACCAGAGGCAGCAGGCTGTCAACACAGCATCTAGTTATCGACCAGAAGATGACAGGGACTAACCTCCCAACATCACCTGCTTTCCTCAACACCTCCTATCTCGGTCATTTAGCTGGCCTATCTATGTCCTTCATTGCAGCTGTACTGTTACAATAAATGCAGCAGTACAGTATTTATTGGTTTGGGGTATTTTGAGGGGAATGTATTACTGTACATTTTTTCCTCATTATTAAATCACACTTATGATTCTAATAAAAACTCTGCACATTGAAAGATATTCAAGTTCAACTGTGCAACATGATATTATTGCAGATATTTTGTTTAATCTCCAAACATTTAGATTGAATAAAGTTGTAATTTACCACTTTTATATGATGCTAGTTTACTAAATTATCATAATGTGATGAATGTATGAAATTATGTAGTTTACACAGTGGGTTATGTTTGAGTATGTTAATCATTTTTTCACATTTTATACAGTTGTCTTAAGTAATTTTCTTTTACATTTAGCCTTAAATTATAATTTCTCTTATTACTGGAGTGAGCTAATTCAGGTTCAAATCAAGTTTATTTGTAGAGAAACTAAATACCAAATGGGATTACAGTTCAGCAATAGGATTATGGAAAGTCCAGTAATACTGCCTCTAGTAACACTTGTTCTTACAGTTTCCCTTGTTTCAGGAAGTTTCTAAAAGTAAGAGTCAGTAGTTTAAAAAAAAGAAAAGAGGCAGTTTACATCACCGGTACCAAAATAATTTCAAGACTCAATAATAGACTGATAAAAGTGTAGATGGCGTGTAATTAGTTGTCTGAATTAGTTGTCTGGTAAGTCGATTTATGTGGGTGCTCTTTTGTAAGAAGGTTGTGCAAATGATCTGTTTTCCTATATAAATAGTATTATAGTACTAGTTTTATATCTAGTTTTATATCTGCGTGCGTGCGTGCGTGCGTGCATGCGTGCGTGCGTGCGATATTGGCTCAATTAGTAAGTAAGAAAGTAATATTCTAATAATTTTGTTATTCTTCAGCTTTTTATTTTCATACTGAATAGCAAATGGTGATCCCTTTTTTATTAAAGAAAAATTAGGCTAGTAATGGACATGCAGTGTGTGTGAGTGTGTGCTTGTGTAATATGCAAACATCCATTTCAGTTTCATGGAAGGATGAACTTGCCATTTGCAGATACTTGTAACTACTTTGAGCAACCCGAACTACAGTGAATTATGTATTGCTTCCTACATTTCTGGTCATACATGAATATAGCATCAGTAAAACTGCCATACAACAGTAGATGTAACAAGTTGTATTTAGACCCAAATACAGCACATAGGAAACTAGGAACAGTTGGTAATGATGTTTAATGCCACAGCACAGTAGGTACAGGACAGGGCAGGTAATCAGCACACGGTACATTTCAACACTTCAGCAAAGTATCCTCACAAAGTCTCTGGCAGCCTGGCTGGTCCAGCAGGCTGATCCAGACCAGGAGGCAGGTGAGTGGGCAGGGACATTTGCCCAAACACACACAGTTCAGTTCAGCAACAGGCAACAGTACCATGAATGAGCAGGCAGGGGACATAGTCGTGGAGGCAGAAGATCCAACACCAGGTAAGTACACAGTCCAAGCAGATGAATCAGTAGGTGACAAGCAGAAGGTAGGTCGAGGCCAGGCAGAGGATCTAGCCAACGGGTAGGTACTCCCAGGACTCACACACAATGGCCGGTGTGGCAACACAGTGAAATTCTGATAGGAAACCACAGGTAAGCAGACAGAAGCACTCAAACTGTAGCGTTGTGGTCAGACAGAAACACCAAACAGTAACCAAGGATGCAGAAGCAGATCTTGAGGTCAGGGACAGAGGGATGATGCGTTTACCAGGAATAAGATGAGGCAGCCAGGGTTGGCAATCATCAATCAGTCTGAAATAAAGTACGAGAGTGTCTTGCACAAGTGATTAAGAACAATCTGGCAAAGAGTGTCTGTAAGGCTGGGGTATATATACTGGCTGTGTGTAATCAGGAACAGGTGAATGCAGTTGCCTTGATGAGGTGGGTGCGACTGATTCTGAGGGATGGGAAAACGTGAATGGAAAACTGCTGAATGGTACCTGTGTGCCTGGTTAGGCAAAAATGAGTAGGTGACGAGTAATGCAGAACTGTGACAGAAGAAGTAATGTTAAACCTGAAAGTTCACCCTTGACCTCAGAAATAGTAGCTGACAAAATAATTCTCAATATAAGGTCCAATGCACTTGTGATTTCCTTGCAGTTTGAGTTGAGTTTTCAAGCACAGCTCTTGACATTCTTCAGCAGGTGAAAGTGGTTTCATGGGTTGTTGTATATGTAGTAATTCTAACCAATCCTATTCCTCGTGCCTAAATTTTACCAATACAACCAACGAAAGCAATGAGTACTAGCCAATCACAGGGAAAGTATTGGAAAAAATTGCATCCTGGAAGGTGCTCAAGACTGCGTTGTGTAGTGCAAACTGTTGGGTGGCCTCTGATTGGCCTGACTATTTCCTGATCTCTCGAATCACTGGGGGCATGCGTCATAGTTTGTTGACCTCAGCAAAGTTGCCACATGTTTTTTGCTTGGTAGCCATTTTCAAATGGAGTAAAACAGTGATCCAGAGGGTTTATTTCCACTGTGGCACAGTCAATGGCCCTCATTTATCAAACGAACGTACGGCAGAAAACTGGAGACGGGTATGGCTGCAGACTGGAGCCTCTTGTCTTGTGGCTCTCGTCTCATGATCTCTCGTGTCATGACTTGGGCGTGTACAACAGCAAGTCTACAGGGTCAAAAATGCAAATTCGCGATTTCTTGACACTCTTGCCACCAATAAATCAAACTGAGAGGAGAAGAAGAAGAAGATGGCAGCGATGTTACAGGTAAATTCCCAGAGAGACCAGTTTTTTTACTATCCATTTAAAAAAATAAAACGGTTAAACTCTTAACTTTACAATTTTAACCATCCGGATAGTTTGTAACGTTGCATTTTAAACGTAAGATGATACTACGTGTCCCTTGGGTTAACGCATACATCTTTATTTGAAGAAACGTTAGCGTTTACCTTTTTTTTTTTTAGCTAATACCTAATGTTATGTACTCTGTACAAAAGTGCGCTCAGTGCAACTGCACATTTAAGAGCTGCATGCCAGGTATTCACACTGTACTTCTTTTAAGAATTCAAATGTTCACGTTACTAGGTAAAATGACTTTGTGTCTGCAACAAAAAAACAAATCTTAACACCATGCACATGAATATGCTTTTGTTTTGTTATTGCTACACCCACAGGTTATGTTGGACGTGGGAAGTTGGGAGAGCTCCGGGTGATTCATTCTGAGGATCCCCACCCTGGATTTTGCAGCCAGCTCTGCCAGCTGCAGTCTGGATGTTTTGACTGAAGAAATAAAAAAAGCTGCATTCTTTAAAAGACTCGTTTTATTTATATATTTTATATATGTATTATATATTCCTTTCACACATCACAGGGAAATTGTTACAACAAGTGCTTATCCTGTAGTGTGAATGTGCGTGCATGTATGTGTGCATATGTGTGTGTCAACTAACACATGAACAGGACAAGCAGCAGTGCCAGGCAGATATCTACAGAGCCTGCAAGCTGAGACACACAATAACACTGAGGCAAGGCGAGGCAAGTTTATTTGTATAGCACATTTCAGACAAAATGCAACTCAAAGTGCTTTACATAAAAAATAAAATGATTTTATGAAAGGACAACACACAAAGCAACAGTACATCGAAGAGGATTCAACAGTATGTATAAAACAACATTTCAACCAGGATTCCTAAAATACAATAGGAGAGGTCATGAGAAGAGAGGCTCCAGGCTGCAGTCATATGTTTAACACAGGAGAGGTCATGAGACGAGAGGTTCCAGGCTGCAGTCATATGCTTAACACAGGAGAAGTCATGAGACGAGAGGTTCCAGGCTGCAGTCATATGTTTAACACAGGAGAAGTCGTGAGACGAGAGGCTCCAGGCTGCAGTCATATGTTTAACACAGGAGAAGTCGTGAGACGAGAGGCTCCAGGCTGCAGTCATGTTTAACACAGGAGAAGTCATGAGACGAGAGGCTCCAGGCTGCAGTCATATGTTTAACACAGGAGAAGTCATGAGATGAGAGGTTCCATGCTCCAGTCATATGTTTAAAACAACTTTTCTACCAGGAAAATCTACCAGGATTCCTAAAATACATTACAAAATACAATATTACGTTTAAAACAACTATAGTGTCAGGCGCGAGCTTTACAAAATACAATATTATGTTTAAAACAACGATAGTGTCAGGCGCGAGCTTTACAAAATACAATATTATGTTATAGTGTCAGGCGCGAGCTTTTATTCTGAAATTTAGAAGCTCGGGGGGGCGTGGCTTCTTTATCACCAGACGAGAGGTCATGATATGAGAGCCATGAGACAGGAGGCTCCAGGCTGCAGCCATACAGTCTTGGGAAACTGTGCGCACGACCATTTCCACGCAAGGCTCGGCATTTATCAATTTGGACGTGAGCGGACGCTACGATCAAATCTCAAGTCAGGTCTCAGCTGGTGTATGCAAGTTTGAGTCAGTGTGGATTTGTGGTGCAGCACAGCAAGATCTGGCTGAGTCTGAAAATGATTATTAAACAAACCTCAAACTTGTCATCTAAGCATAAGCAGCCACATATTCAGTACATATTTAAAAAGGATTCCCAAAATGAATACAACAAAATGAAATAAAATAGCCATGAATGATTACGCATTCATCAATTGCAAAAATTACCACTATATTAACTTACAGGTAATTTGTGATGCCAGGCTATCACTACTAAACGTGGTAGCCAAGTGGCAGGGGGGATGCACGACTCATCAATCAATTCAATCAATTTTATTTATAAAGCCCAATATCACAAATCACAATTTGCCTCACAGGGCTTTACAGCATACAACATCACTCTGTCCTTATGACCCTCGCAGCAGATAAGGAAAAACTCCCCCAAAAAAACCCCTTTAACGGGGGAAAAAAAAATGGTAGAAACCTCAGGAAGAGCAACTGAGGAGGGATCCCTCTTCCAGGACGGACAGACGTGCAATAGATGTCGTATAGAACAGATCAGCATAACAAATTAACAGTAATCCACATGATACAATGAGACACAGAGAGAGAGAGAGAGAGAGAGATGCAGGTAATGACAGTAGCTTACAACAACATTGTTGAAAGTAATAATATTATAGTTATAGTTCTGGCTACTGTGGTACAATATGTTGAAAGTATGTATTAATCTGGCAGTATACATGTGTGACAATAATCATATGTGTATAATAACAGTAGAAGTATGACTAATGACTAATGATGACAGCAGCAGCAGGAGGCATCTGGCAGGACCACGGCAGGACCACGGCAGCAGCACAACCACACACGTCACGCTGTCCAGGCACCGTTTTGATATGAGTTAATCTGAGAGACAGTGGAGCACAAAGGCTCCGGAGAAGAAGCCAAGTTAGTGACATCCAGAATGGCTGAGTTAGCAAGATGCAGTAATAGAATACGAGAGAGAGAGAGAGAGAGAGAAGGAGAGAAGGTGCCCGGTGTATTATAGGGGGGTCCTCCGGCAGACTAGGCCTAAGTCAGCCTAACTAGGGGCTGGTACAGGGCAAGCCTGAGCCAGCCCTAACTATAAGCTTTATCAAAGAGGAAAGTCTTAAGTCTGGTCTTAAATGTGGAGACGGTGTCTGCCTCCCGAACCGTAACAGGAAGATGATTCCACAGGAGAGGAGCCTGATAGCTGAAGGCTCTGGCTCCTGATCTACTTTTGGAGACTTTAGGGACCACGAGTAACCCTGCGTTCTCAGAGCGCAGTGTTCTGGTGGGATAATATGACACTATGAGCTCTCTAAGATATGACGGAGCTTGACCATTTAGAGCTTTATAAGTTAACAGTAGGATTTTAAATTCAATTCTGGATTTTACAGGGAGCCAGTGCAGAGAAGCTAAAACAGGAGAAATATGATCACGTTTCTTAGTTCCTGTTAGTACACGTGCTGCTGCATTCTGAATTAGCTGGAGAGTTTTTAAGGACTTACTAGAGCTACCTGATAATAGAGAGTTACAGTAATCCAGCCTTGAGGTAACGCGTAAAAGCGTGGACCAATTTTTCTGCATCTTTTCGGGTCAGGATAGGCCTAATTTTCGCAATATTACGCAGATGAAAAAATGCAGTCCGTGAGGTTTGTTTTAAATGAGAATTAAAAGACAAATCTTGATCAAATATCACTCCGAGGTTTCTTACGGTAGTGCTAGAGGCCAGAGCAATGCCATCTAGAGAAACTATGTCATCAGATAAAGAGTCTCTGAGTTGTTTGGGGCCAAGAACAATAACTTCAGTTTTGTCTGAATTTAACATCAGGAAATTGGTGCTCATCCAAGTTTTTATGTCTTTAAGGCAGTTATGGAGTTTAGTTAATTGATTAGTTTCTTCTGGCTTCATCGATAAATACAACTGAGTATCATCCGCATAACAGTGGAAATTTATAGAGTGATTTCTAATGATGTTACCTAAAGGAAGCATATATAGAGTAAATAGGATTGGTCCGAGCACAGAACCTTGCGGAACTCCAAAACAAACTTTGGTACGTAAGATGATGCATTATGAACGTCAACAAACTGAAAACGATCAGATAAATAAGATTTAAACCAGCTCAGTGCAGAACCTTTTATATCATATATATATGACGATTTTACACGTTATTTTTTTCCATTTTTTCTAACAGTGACACCACGCTTTACAATGACAAATAACACATTTAACACATAGTGACAAAACACACCAAAAGCCATAAAAAATAAAAACATTATAAAACACAATATTTTGGCTCATACAGGGACACTCTGCACTCATATCCACCCGACTACGGCATCGAAAACAGCAGCAGTGTACACTTGATTTGTCCAGCTGTTCACATCATTATTTCACAGACTTATATTTATCAGATTATTTAATAATATGGAACTTACTTTATGAGTTATTTTAAAATGAAGATATCTGCTTGTATTTAGTTTCCTAACTCAGGTGCACACCAGGGACTATCAGCCAAAGACATGTTTGCTCTTTATTTATGTTTATCCGTTTTTGCAAGTGCACTCTTAATATATAAAACGTGAGAGGTCATATCTGTCTTTATTTTACACAATGATATCAAATTCACAACACTTTTTCCTTTTCATCTTTATGCCAAGGGGGTCGCAGTTTCTCACGTCTACAGTTTTTGTGAGTATGCATGGGTCAGAGCTGCTGTGGAGGACCGCACATTTTCTCGTCAAGTTTCTTTTTTATAAATCCTAAAGTTTGCGTAGAAAGTGGCGTACGCCTTGTTCTTCGCATACATCACGTTTATAAATGAGGCCCCTGATCTGGAGTTGTTAATGGTCAAATGCAGACTGTACTTTCTACTGAGGGAATTTAAACTAACGTTATCACAGCAAACTGCATTCCAGCACGGTCGAGTGCAGAGGCTGTCCTGTACTGCTCACAGACCAGTAATCCTGATGCTGTTCATTATTGGTGGAGATTTCAATCAGGCTAACCTTAAGATGGTTTCGTCTGACATCCATCAACATATTGGCCCTCATTTATCAATCTTGCGTGGAAACAGGTGCAGATCTGAGTGCAGGATTCATCTCACGATAGGACACACTTGTGATTTATGAAACGTTCATATCTGACCAATCCCAGCATACAAATGGTCAGGCCTTGATAAATGCGGCGGCTGAAAACAATCGTCATTAGCATGTCACGCCCTTAAATATTCGTGGTTCAGAGGCCTCACCCTTTGAGGTCACAACATGGAGAGGAGAAATAATGCAAAGAAGAGAAACTTTTCCTAGCTGGAAATCGACACCCTCACATCTGAGGTGGAGGTAAATAAAGACGTGCTTTTTGGAAGTTTAAAAACTGGCATTAAAGGAGCTCATAAAAACGCTGTCTGGAAGAAGATCACGGAGGCAGTCAACAGCATCGCTGTTGACAAACGGACTCTGCCTGAGGTTTGAATAAAATTCTCAATAAGTAGCCTGTGCCTAATGATAATGATGATAGTGATGATGATGATTATAAAAAAAAAAGAATCTTTTATTCATCCATAGCCTAATAGCCTATGCCTGGTAGTTGATCAAGTCACAATTCTTTACGTTTAGGTCAAGAAAAAGTGGTCAGACTTAAAGCTGGCAACAAAAAGCCCTTAGGCGCAGCAACACGCAGACTGGAGGAGGCCAACCAGACCCCAGCCTGACCCTGACAGGGACCAAGGAAAGAATCTCCTCACTAATCGGGTCAGAATCTATCTCTGGCATAAGTGGTGGTGATGGAGACACAGACGCACTTGCGTCGGAGCCGGAGCAGAATTGTAACTAACAGCCCTCGTTTTGCTTGCATTGTAAAATCGGACAATTAATTTAACCCTGACATTACACTATTGTCCAAATAAATAGGCTTACACATGTTACACAGGTACACATTTTTATTGTTTCGTTTAAATGCTGTTTCAGAGTCAGGCACCAGCGGCATGGCTTCCAGGTCTTCTCCCCAGAGCGGTCCCACCGAGCCAGACCCACCAAGCCAGGCAACCGAGGGCGAGCGCGTGCCCTCCGCCTCCCGTGCTGGCCCAATCATCATGGCAGAGGTCCTGGAAAGGCAGACAGAAATATGCCATTTATTGGCTTCAGTTGTTAGCACGCTTAAGGCAATTAATAACACGCTAAAAGAAATTAACAAGAAATGACTATACGTTGTCCATTGTCTGTATTGCGTGTCCCTTTAGCCAGTAGCCCTATAGGCTATACTTGCATTACATTACTGTTTAAATTACTGTTTAAATACTGTAGAGCACTTACACAACTTTAAGGTATAGCCTACTTTACATTTTAGAAGCGATGAATGAGGTCCTGTCTCCTCCGTATAGCCCCCAGTGGAGGCTGTGCTGGCCACAGTTCCCTGCATTGGTTCATCTGGCTGCGCCGGCACATCAAACGGCACTCCATTGTCTAAAGCAATATTGTGCAAAACTGCACAGGCCAAAATGTTGTCACACACCTTTCCTGGGGTATACAGCAGCGTTCCCCCCGCTGGTCCAAGACATAGCCACCTGCGCTTGAGCAACCCGAAGCAGCGCTCCACCGTGACCCGTGTGCGTGTGTGCGCACTGTTAAACCTGCGCTCCTGCTCTGTGGCAGGGTTTGCCAGCGGCGTTATAAGGTATTGAGAGGATAACCTTTGTCACATAGAACAAGAACCATACCAGAATGTTGTCATTTAATAGCCTACTTTGTTTAGATTTATTTAACGCAGTTTACTTATCGAGGAGATGACTCCGGCTCTGCAGTGCACCCTCCCGTAGCCGTGCGCCCAAACGGATAAACATAAATAAAGAGCAAACATGTCTTTGGCTGATAGTCCCTGGTGTGCACCTGAGTTAGGAAACTAAATACAAGCAGATATCGTTAGTTTAAATTCCCTCAGTAGAAAGTACAGTCTGCATTTGACCATTAACAACTCCAGATCAGGGGCCTCATTTATAAACGTGATGTATGCGAAGAACAAGGCGTACGCCACTTTCTACGCAAACTTTAGGATTTATAAAAAAGAAACTTGACGAGAAAATGTGCGGTCCTCCACAGCAGCTCTGACCCATGCATACTCACAAAAACTGTAGACGTGAGAAACTGCGACCCCCTTGGCATAAAGATGAAAAGGAAAAAGTGTTGTGAATTTGATATCATTGTGTAAAATAAAGACAGATATGACCTCTCACGTTTTATATATTAAGAGTGCACTTGCAAAAACGGATAAACATAAATAAAGAGCAAACATGTCTTTGGCTGATAGTCCCTGGTGTGCACCTGAGTTAGGAAACTAAATACAAGCAGATATCTTCATTTTAAAATAACTCATAAAGTAAGTTCCATATTATTAAATAATCTGATAAATATAAGTCTGTGAAATAATGATGTGAACAGCTGGACAAATCAAGTGTACACTGCTGCTGTTTTCGATGCCGTAGTCGGGTGGATATGAGTGCAGAGTGTCCCTGTATGAGCCAAAATATTGTGTTTTATAATGTTTTTATTTTTTATGGCTTTTGGTGTGTTTTGTCACTATGTGTTAAATGTGTTATTTGTCATTGTAAAGCGTGGTGTCACTGTTAGAAAAAATGGAAAAAAATAACGTGTAAAATCGTCATTATTAATATTTATCTCACATGTTCATTTGGCCAAAATTGCCCCTCAATTACAATCAGGGAATAACCCACACACTTGTAGCTTTTCAGGTGCAATCAATCAATTGATATATAGGTATAAATAGCATAAATCATATTGCATAAAGATGTACAATGGCTTATTTGGCACTATTAGAAGATGCTGCGCATGGGAGACTCCGGAGGGAACGGATCTTCAGGGACCAGCAAGACCCTCTGGCCAATGATGATGAGTGGCTCATAAGCCGGTTCTGACTGCCACGTACAGTGCTGCTGGATCTCTGTGCTGTGCTGGGCCCGGTGTTACAAAGGAGCACCCACAAGTCCGAGCTGTGCCGGTCCCCCGTCCAGTGCTGACAACACTGGGGTTTCTGGACACCAGCACCTTTCAGAGGGAATTGGCTGACAGGTCAAGGATATCACAGCCAAGGTATTACTGGGTTGTCACAGCGGTGCATAAAGTATCCTTACATGGTGGGTGAATATGCCAATAAAAAATCACAATTTGCAGCAAAGTCTGGTTTCCCAAATGTAATCGGTGCTATTGACTGCACTGTGTAGTTGCTATAAGGGCACCTACTGAGAATGAATTTGCTTTCATTAATTGCAAGCATTTTCATTCTCTAAATTATATGTGATGCGGACATGTTGCTCACAAATGTAGTGGTTCGGTGGCCTGGGTCAACCCATGATTCCTTCATATTGAGACAGTGTGGGGCGCCGACTTGAGACTGGAGCTGTGCGTGATGGCTGGCTTCTAGGTAGGGATAATTAGAATGATATTTATTCAACGTATGCCACGGCCAGGCACGTGCTGTTGTGGAGTGGACCATCAGGCTACTGAAGGGCAGATGGCGTCGCCTGGATGCCACAGGAGGGAGACTTACAGGCCCAAAAAGGTCTGCAAAATTGTCAGGGCGTGTGCTGTGTTGGACAGTGCGCCTTGTTCTTGTTAGATGTCATGTGTAGCTTAACACAAGAGGTATGTTAAGAAATCATTTGAGTCAAGAAAATCAGATTGTCAAACAGCGCTATGGCACAGGAGGTAATTAGGAGGTGATGGTCCATACCGCATTGCCTATTTAATGATTTCAGAAAGAGAAACTCCAGCAGTCAGCTCGAAAGGTCTCTCAGTTTTCTGTTTAAACTAATCACCACAAATGGGAATTGCACTTTCTCATGTGCCCACACTACCACTGTTTGAACTAAAATCAATTAATGAATCCTTGGGTGCATGGTGTTTTGTCTGTCACACTCTGCTGCCCTGGCTCACTCACCTCCTGTCTTACCACCTCATTAGCGCCAATCTCCTCCACCTGTGCACCTGTCCTCAGCTGCTGCTCATCATCACTCATCAGCCAGCCAGTATTTTAGCAGCACAGTTCCTCTCACTCATTGCCAGATTGTCTTCGCAGCATGCAATACTCTCCAGCGCTCTTCCTTGGTTTGATCTCCCAGTTTCGACTCTGCTCGCCTCTCCTTGTCTCTGCCCTGGTAAACCGAACTGACTTCTGCCTTTGACTACAAGTTCAGCCTGTGTGCTCCTGGTTCTCTTCTGCCTGTGGCTGTTTGGCGTTACCACTCCGGCTTTCGTGGGAGAAATCGCCTGCTCTTCTGTCGCCATCTGAGCTGCCAGCCTGCAACACATCCCCTTTGTAAGTGCTTCTGGCTCATTTGTCTTCCTGTTTAAAACCCTGCTCCTGCTTGCACTACACCCAGTCTGCCCTTTAGTTGGGTGGGATTATTGTTGCCTTTCACATGGGAGATGCGGGTTTGCTTCCCAGCCATGGCTTAGTTTTCAAGACTGCAAGAACTTCTGCATAAACTGTTAATGTTTTGCTGCTGTCTTATCTGCTAAGACTTTGAATTAAAATTATTGCTATTACACTGCTGGTGTTTTGTGCTGCTCTTGGGTCCTGCCTCAGTCTGTGACAGTCTGGATGAATTTGGTAAATGATAATACGTGTGGAGAACGGGAAAGCGCTGAGAGAATCAACAACACACTCTGCTGGGCTGCATCACCAACCTCACTGGAACACCCAGGGAAGAGAGAAATTTTGAATAAAGTAAATTGTTTTGGATAACATTGTGTTTATACATGTTTCAATACAACTTCAGTGCACATGATTTACACATTACAAGTGATAATCAAATTACTTGAGTCGCTCGGTGCGTCAGCCACATCTGTGTCCCCCTCCGCCTCTGTGACCATTCCACTCAGGAGGGATTTGCCGATGATCCCCACTAGTTTCTCATCCAGGGGTGTGAGCTCCGGTGTCCCCTTTTCCCCCACCGGTGGAGTGCACACTCTGCCTGTGTAAGGCTATGTGCTTTTTGGCCTCCGCCTTGATATTGGACCACTTCTTACCCTCTGCAACAGTCCGACCTTCTGAGGCCACGGCATCTGCCACCAGCAGCCATGCTGCTTGCCTCTTTAGCATTGGTAATGCCCATATTGAGCCCACCAAACAACTTTTTCTTTTCAACTTCTCCAAGAACTTCATACTTTTTTTTTCTTTTTTAACCCTTAGATGCATGACCTACCAATACCTAAACTTTTCCATAAGTGGAGTCAAAAATGACCTCAATTAGAATCAATGCGTTTGTGATAAACTTAAGCAATTTCTTTCTTTTTGGTTAAAGATGATTTGTATTATATTTTGGTCAAGAGTGATTTTGTTTGACATGTTCATTTATCACTAACATTTTAACAACTAATGACATCATTGAATAATCAATAGTATAATAGGCTACCTAACGGGTTAGATTTTATTACAAGGAAGCTATAAATATAGTAAGTCTGCTTAACACTACACAAAAAATGCAGTAATGTAAACACACACACACACACACACACACACACACACACACACACACACACACACACACACACACACACACACACACACACGGTGTGCGTACATAAAATCTAACCATTTGTGCGCGTACACACACAAATGGTTAGATTTTATTACAAGGAAGCTATAAATATAGTAAGGCTGCTTATCTCCACAACAAATGCAGTAATGTTAGCTAGCTAACATTACATAGTAGTTAGCTAACTAGTACCTACACTGTAGTTAGCTAACACTAGCTAGTTTAGTTAGCTAACTACAAAGTAGGCTGATTTTGATGACAATAATACTATACATTATCACACGTCGTGGATGTGGAAAACAAGTTCATATTTTATTACGTCATATGTATTCCAAGATAAAAAACGAATATAATACCTAGCTGTATGGTGCTGTATAAAAATCCTCCTGGGTGGTGAGACTGCTGGCATTAGATGTGTAAGTGCAACGGTAAATGAATACCTGACAGTCACAGTTGATAAGAATCAAAGATTCCTAGGTCTAACCCTTGATATTCCATAGGAAATGCTTGGGGTCATTTTTGACCCCACTTATGGAAGAGTGGGGTAATGATATAAAACAATTTCTTAAAATGTATATAATTTTTTTTTAATGCAAATGGCCTCATGTCAAAAACATGTTTTATGAGGAATACCTGGAATATGAAATGATAAAATCTTTTAATTCCATAGATATTGGAAAAAAAACAAACCCCTGGGGTCATTTTTGACCTCACTTATGCATCTAAGGGTTAACCCATTCTCACAGCGTTTGCCATGATCTTCCTCCTGCTGTTTCTTGTTGGAATATTAAGGGCGTTTCACTGGCCATTTAGTCACCTTTGGGTGTGGCAAGACACTTGTTCACCTGCACCAAATGTCGAGTTGATTGTGATTTATAAAGGCAAACAGGCGTGGGACACATGTGCGCACTGTTATAAATCAGGATATTTGTTTGTGTAAGCACTTTCTGTGCTTTGTTCACACGTCACCTTTAGTCACCTTTCCAATTTATAAATGAGGCCCCAGGTGAGCAGGAAAGTGACAACATTTCTATTCTCCTTCTGTTACACTAATCCTTATTCATCACAATCAACATGCCTCCTCCTATTTACTTGCTAGAGTCTTCTGTCACACTGGTATATAAAAAAAGTGAGGAGGATGGAGAGAGGTGCAGCAGATTTGGGAGCACTTTAAGTCAACTGGTACAAGGAGTGAATGATGAGAACTTCGACTGGCTTCAGATCAGCATGACTGCTAAATGGGAAACACCAGAAGTGAGATCCCTTATGCAGCTGGATTGTCAGATCATTTAACTGGAGTCTTCAAGTCAGCACTAATTACAAACCATTGAGCACCTCAAGTTTTCTGCTTGGACACCCTGGGAATGGGAGTGGTGTATGACATCATTATGACATCACATGGGACATGCTCTGGGGAGCGCTCCATCAGTCAAACAAGTGATGCCAATTTAGCAATTTGGTTGCCAGATTTAGCAGTTTTTCAGACTACACTGGCAGCTTTGTTTTCCCCTAAAAAAGCACCTTGTGGCAGATTTAGCTCCTTTTAAAATTCATTTGGAAACTATTGCTTGTATGATTTTAATGAATGGTGTCTTACAGGTTTGACCTGTGGCAGCTCACCCACCAGATCTCTCTCTTCCTGCTCAGTGAGGCTAATCTGATCAGGCATTTTAAGCTTGTTTTCACATAATCGATCCCCATGTTACGTGCCAGTCAAGGAACCAGGACCCAGTAGCAGAGTTCAAACAAAAGCTTTATTGCCAAAATGTTCACAAAAGGAAGTAACGAGGAACACGCTCAAAAAACAAGGAAACAACTGAAAGCGCTCGACAAAGCACGAGGAAGACGCTGAGGACTACACGTGGCGACAGGCAGGAGATCACTGAGAGCTCGAGCGAGGAACACCAGCATAGGGAACAATCCGGCACAGGAGACAGTGAGAGAGTGGCTTAAGTAGCTGGCTGATTAGGCAGTACAAGCTGCAGGTGTGCTGGAAGCCCTGCTCCCAGTGATCGCCCCGCCTCCCGGCACACCCCCTGCAGACAGAGGGAGAGAGATATCAGAAACATATTTTCACAGAAAAAACGACAAAAAAACGGACCATAACAGTACCCCCCCCCCTCAATGGACGCCTCCTGGCGTCCTACCTGGCTTACCCGGAAACCTGTCATAGAAGTCCTGAAGCAGTCGTGGGTCGAGGATGAGGGAGCGCCCAATCCAGGAGCGCTCCTCGGGTCCGTACCCCTCCCAGTCGACCAGATACTGGAACCCTCTGCCCCGTCGGCGTACGTCCAGAATCCGGTTGACGGTGTAGGCCGGATGGCCCTCGATGAGACGTGGGGGGGGGGCGGTGGTGGCGCAGGAGGCTGGAGGGGGCTCTCAGTGACAAGTTTGAGGAGGGAGACGTGGAACACTGGGTGGACGTTCAGGGAGGCTGGGAGGCGGAGGCGGACAGCGCTGGGGTTAATGATCTTGTCTATTGGGTAGGGTCCAATATACCTGGGGGCGAGTTTCCTGGACTCAGTCTGGAGAGGGAGGTCCCGGGAGGAGAGCCACACTTGCTGGCCCACCTGGTAGTTGGGTGCGGGTACTCGACGCTGGTCCGCCAGGCGGCGATTGCGCTCAGCCGTTCTCCCTAGGGCGGCTCTGGTCTCCCGCCAGACACGTCGGACCCGGCGAAACTGGGCCTGGACTGAGGGAACCGCCACACTGGATTCCTGGCTCGGAAATACTGGAGGTTGGAAGCCATGGTTGATCATGAATGGCGATAAGCCGGTGGCCAAGCTGATGAGGGAGTTGTGGGCGTATTCAACCCAGGGAAGGTGTGTGGACCAGGAGGAAGGGAGGCGGGAGGTCACACAGCGCAGCGAGGACTCCAAGCTCTGGTTGGCTCGTTCCGTCTGTCCGTTGGACTGGGGGTGGTAACCCGATGAGAGGCTGGAGGTGGTTCCCAGAGCCCGGCAGAAAGCCTTCCAAACCTGCGAGGTGAACTGAGGTCCGCGGTCTGACACAATATCTTGAGGAATCCTGTGTAGTCTGAAAACATGCACCACTAGGAGATTAGCAGTCTCCCCCCTTCTAGTGGTGAGCCCCGCCTTTTGGCACCTGCGGGCAATGGGAGACGAAATGGCCCCGTTGGCCACAGTAGAGGCATAGCTGGTCTCGCATTCTACGTCGTCTTTCTGCTGGTGTGAGGCGTGCCCGTCCCAGTTGCATTGGCTCGTCAGCAGGTGGCGGTCGCTGCTCGTGTGCAAAGGAGGTGGTATCTGGGGTCCCCGAGGTGCAGTCATGGGAGTTGAGCGGGATGCCGGGAAGGAACCGCCTCTTCCCCATCCCCTGTCGCTCCCTAGCTCTTTCCCTGATCCTGTTATCCAGGCGGATGGCCAAATCTATGAGGGAGTTGAGTGAGCTACACTCCTCCCGAACCGCCAGCTCATCCTTTAATTCCCCCGCTAACCCCTTAAGAAAAATTGCCCGTAAGGCTGAATCATTCCACCCACTCTCTGCCGCTAGGATGCGAAAACTAACTGCGTATTCAGAAACGGATAAATTCCCCTGTTGTAGGTCAAGCAACCGGCTTACAGCCTGACTACCCTTTACCGGGTGGTCGAAAACCCGTTTCATCTCCTCTGTGAATTTGAGATAGTCGTTAATTAACTCTGATTGTTGGGTGGAGATGGCTAAGGACCAGGCGGCAGCCTGCCCTGTGAGTAAACTCATAGTGAAAGCTACCTTAGCTTGAGGGGTGGAATAAGTGAGGGTTGCTGAGTGAAAACCAAATTGCACTGGTGCAGAAACTGTGAGCATGTCCCTAAATCTCCTGAATACCTGGCGGGTATGGGGATATATGGCTCCGTGCCTGAGGTGCTGGGCTGGTTGGCAGGCTGTCGGCTGGGTGGTGATCGCCGGGGCTTGGAGAAAAGGTGAGGCGGTCCTCCAGGGCCGCCAGTTGCCGACTTAGTTGTGAGACGCCGGCCGAAACTCGTTGCATGTGCTCCAACATCTGCTGCAGGGCTGACTCGGCCTGGTTCACCCTGGCTGCTTGCGAGGAGAGTTCCCGTTTCAAAAAATCTGACTCTGCTGGGTCCATGCTGGCCAGATTGTTCTGTTACGTGCCAGTCAAGGAACCAGGACCCAGTAGCAGAGTTCACACAAAAGCTTTATTGCCAAAATGTTCACAAAAGGAAGTAACGAGGAACACGCTCAAAAAACAAGGAAACAACTGAAAGCGCTCGACAAAGCACGAGGAAGACGCTGAGGACTACACGTGGCGACAGGCAGGAGATCACTGAGAGCTCGAGCGAGGAGCACCAGCATAGGGAACAATCCGGCACAGGAGACAGTGAGAGAGTGGCTTAAGTAGCTGGCTGATTAGGCAGAACAAGCTGCAGGTGTGCTGGAAGCCCTGCTCCCAGTGATCGCCCCGCCTCCCGGCACACCCCCTGCAGACAGAGGGAGAGAGATATCAGAAACATATTTTCACAGAAAAAACGACAAAAAACCGGACCATAACACCCCATCCCATTAAATAAGCCAGAATTTTTTTTATAGTATTGCCAACGGTAACAGTAGTTAACTCTTTTACCAAAGGGAGTATCAAAATGAACTCCAAAGTAGGTTAATATACACTAAAAGACATGCATTCAAATGATTAGGTAAAAGTATGAAACAGTATTCACAGTCAAATATACACCATTATGGGTAAAGGTACTAATTGAGGGAAATTATTTACAGTTATTGATACATTAGGCCAAATGTGTAATGTGCAGGGATGGGAAGAGTATGGGGTGCCATTTGTAAAGTGGCTCTCACTGAAATTAACAGCAACATTTTGCCACATTTAGATTCAAACATTTAAAAAAGTGATGTGATTTTTTTTAAAGTCACTTTTTACCACATTTACAGCAATATGAAATATGTTAAATATAATGTCAAAGTTAAAATTAAATATTGAATGTTAAACCTAAATGTTAAATGTTAAAACTAAATATTAAATCTAAATCTAAATGTTACATCTAAATCTAAATATTAAATCTAAATATAAATATTAAATGTAAATCTAAATGTTAAATCGAATCTAAATGTTAAATCTAAATGTGCTTGGTGAAACTAAATATTTAGCTAATATGCAAATACACACTGCCGGTTACCGGAAGTATCAAAATAAAAGCCTGGGTGGTCAGACTGTGTTTATAGCATCAAATAATGAATTAAAACCAAACTAATTGGAGAAAATGAACACTTGAACATACACCAGTGTGATAAGAACTACCTACAATGACAGAAACCATGTTTGGGGAAATTTTATTTGACATGTACTCTGAGTTTTTAGTGTCCCATCTGCTAACAGAGGGCGCAGAATTTACACTCCACTGTCGGTCATTTTCTCCATGCTCTCCTTGCTTGCCAACATGTCAGGCGATTTAGCTGAAAACACTGGAAGGGCCGTTTTGGCCGCAATTTAGAATTTCAGCAGTGCATCGTTGGCGACAGCGACAGTATCCACCATAGAGCCACCATAGCACTCAGTACATTTGTTTTCTAACTAGCGTAGCATACGTCTTATGACGTGCTGACGTTCTACGGTAAGTGTGTTGTGTAATTTCCATCTAGTTTTCTGATTTTCTTCACTTCAACTGCTAACCATCTACTTCACGTTTTAAGCCACACTAGTTCCGTTTAAGCACTCATAGCTCTCCTCTTCTTTCAACAACTTGCTAATCTTAGCTGTTGTTTACACGCTATTAACCTTGCTAGCTACGTTAACTTAACAGTTGTGATGGCTTCTTCTCCTTCTCTCTCTTGCTCTGTGTGCCAGATGTTTAGCTGTTCCTCTGCCTCCTTTAGCGACAGTGGTACATTTAACAAATGTAGTTTATTTGCTGAATTGGAGGCGAAGCTTAGTGAATTGGAAGCGCAGCTCCGCACCATGGAAAATCACTCTGTAGCTGCGGTAGTTAGCCAGCCCCCTGTAGCCGGCACGGGGCCACATAGCATAGCCTCTGCTAGCGGTCCCCTGGTGACCGCCATGCAGCCGGGAGGTTGGGTAACTATCCAAGAGAAGCGTAGTTGAAGCCCACGGTTCACCACAAGTCTCTTCACGTTTCCAACCGTTTTTCCACACTCAAAGGACACATCCGCTGAGGAAAAACTCTGGTGATTGGCAGCTCTATTCTGAGAAATGTGAAGTTAGCAACACCAGCAACCATAGTCAAATGTATCCCTGGGGCCAGAGCGGGTGACATTGAATCAAATTTAAAACTGCCGGCAAAGGCTAAATGTAGATTAATTAGGGCCCGAGCGATGACAAAGTCGTCCGTGAGGACCCTATTGTAATCGCGCTGTTTATTATTATTAGGGCCCGAGCGACGACTTTGTTGTCCGTGAGGACCCTATTGTAATCGCGCTGTTTATTATTATTAGGGCCTGAGCACCGACCAAAGGCCGGGCGAAAGCCCTCTTGAAACTGAAGGAATAATTGTTAAGGCCCGAGCACCTAGCGGTGCGAGGACCCTATTGAAATGCAAGGATTTATTATTATTATTATTATTATTAGGGCCCGAGCACCGACCGAAGGCCGGCGAAGGCCCTATTGAAACTGCTCCATTTATTATTAGGGCCCGAGCACCTAGTGTTGCGAGGACCCTATTGAAATGCAAGGATTTATTATTAGGGCCCGAGCAACGATGAAGTCGTCTGTGTAGGACCCTATTGTAATCGCGTTGTTTATTATTAGGGCCCGAGCAGGAGACCTGCGAGGTCTCCCGATTATTTATTTATTTATTTATGTATTTATTTATTTATTTATTTATTTTTTCTTCCACCCATATGATCGCATTTTTCACTGCCTGAACATACCCCAAAACTCACCAAACTTGGAATATATATCACACCTGGTGAAAAATTTTATAATCTATTGTCGTCCTGAATTTCCACCACTAGGTGGTGCTATTATTAAGGAAAGTGCGTTTGGCTAATAACTCCAATATACTTTGTCGCACATTCAAAAATCTTATATCCACGCGTTCAGTGAATTGTGCTGAATCTTGTGGTATAGGCCACGCCCATTTCCGTCGACCGTTTTTTTTTCGCAAATTCGCAAAATGTCGCAAACCTACTTTTTCGAACTCCTCCCAGGCAATTTCACCGATTGGCATGAAACTTTGCACACAGCATTTGTGGACCCTCCCGACAAAAAGTTATTAAAAGAATTTTGATATTCTAAAGAATACTAAAGTTATTAAATAGCAACTTCCTGCAGATTTCGTTCTAAATAGGAAGTGCTGCAGATCTCCACAATGGTGTATCCGAATGACATGAAACTCAGGGTACCACTTCCCAATGAGGCCCTGAGGCTCTGTGCAAAATTTTGGGTGATGACCACAAGGTGGCGCTCTTTAAATTGAAGTATTTTATATCTCAACATCGGTTGGGCGGATTAACATGAAACTTGGTATAATTATTGTCAGTGCCCTCCTGAAGATATCTGATGAAGAACTTACCGATCCGCCACTAGGTGGCGCTCTGGTGGCCATCTAATTTAATATTTGGCACTGTGCCAACACCATAACACTCATGGAAATAAAATTGATAGGGGTGGTATAGACTGGCCCCTGTAACTCGCACACCAAAAATGACCAGCAGGTGGCGCTATTTTCAATGCAAAAGTGTTTTTGGCCCACAACTCCCACATAATATGTCGCACATTGTTAAACCTTCTATTTACGTGTTCTCTGAATTCCGCTGAATTGCGTGGTGTAAGCCACACCCACGTTCGTGGTAACTTTCCATTCGCTAAATCGCCACAAATGAAAAACGTACTTTTTCAAACTCCTCCTAGGCGATTTGACCGATTTGCACCAAACTTTGCATGTAGCATCTGTGGACCCTTCTGACAAAAAGTTATTAAAAGAATTTTGACAGAAAAAAAATGCCAAAATATAAAACAACAAATTCCTGCACATTGTTTTCAAAACAGACAGTCTTTCATATCTTGACCAAATACAGTCTGATTACCACAACACTTTTGCTAATTGTGTTCCATGGCCCAATGAGGGTTTGTGCAAAATTCGGTGCAAATCGGCCAATAGGTGGCACTCTGGTGGCAGTCTAATCAATGTGAATGGAAGTAAATTGGAAAATCTTCAAATCCTCTTCAAAACTCATCGACTTTCAACCTCTTCTTGTCCCTCATACTTTAAGTTAGAGATACCATGTCAACTTTTAAGAGCAAGAAGACCTTGAACTATTGGGCATGTGTTCAGTTTCTACTTTTTGGAAAAATACATACGTGGGTGGAGTGCCTACCTGTATACCAGAAATGAAAGTAAGAGATAACGTTTATTTTTTTTATTTATTACAGCTGACAAGACATCTAGGTGCACGCCCCCCGATGGCAACATGCCCCGACGCGCGTGGACTGCGAGGGCCCGTTCATCGCTGCTTGCAGCTTGCAGCTTTAATTAGGGCCCAAGTGACAACGAAGTCATCCGTAGGACCCTATTGTAATCGCGCTGTTTATTATTATTAGGGCCCGGGCACCTAGCGGTGTGAGGACCCTATTGAAATGCAGGGATTTTTTTTTTTATTATTATTATTATTATTAGGGGGCCAAGCCCGCTGGGCCTGGGAACGTTCCCAGGACCAGCGGTGCTGGGAACCCTATTGTTTTTGTTCAGGTTTTTAGGGGGCCAAGCCCACGGGGCCAAGCCCACGGGGCCTGGGAACCGCGAATGCAAGCATTTGGAGGGTTGGTCCAGACCCCTGCACATACCTCAGATGCAAAAAATGACATAGGTCCGTCAGCAGGGGGCGCTATAACCAAGGTCAACGCGTTTTGGGCTATAACTCCCACACTGTATGTCACACATTCAACAGCCTCATATCCCCAGATTCCCTGAATAGTGCTGAATCACCTGGGCTGGGCCACGCCCATTTCCGCCTATAAATTTTTTTCACAAAATCATGAAAACTGGAAAACCTGCTTTTTTAAACTCCTCCTTGGGATTTTGTCCGATCGACGTGAAACTTGGCACAGACAGTCGTCAGCTGGACCTGATCTAAAGTTATCAAAAGAATTTTGTTCGGTACAAATATGCAGAAATTATTAACAAATACATTTTGCTAGCTACCTATAAAAACGCAAACTGTTGCATATCTCAGTCAAAATAAATGCTAACAACACTAAATCTGAGATCCTTGCTTGGCATGTGACTCTGAGGGTATGAGCCAAATTTGACTAATGTTGGCCACTAGGGAGCGCTGCAAATATGGGAAATTTATATCTCTCAAATGGCAGCACCAATTTGTACAACATTTGGTGAGTATGATGCTGGGTCACTCCTGAGGCCATAACTTGAAGTTTATCACAACTGGTCAAAGTGGGCGTGGCTTATTACAAGATAAACAAACATTTATTTCAGATCAAGTATTATGCTGAGGGCTGTGAAATTCACAGGGTATATATAGAATAGCAGACAGACAGGACATACACTCCACTAGGTGGCGCTATAACGGATGCAAATGCATTTTGGCCTGTAACTTCCACATTTTAAATCACATCTTCATAAAATTTATATCCATGTGTTCCCTAAATGGAGTCGCATTTTCTGACATAGGCCACGCCCACTCCCCCTGCATATTTCTTTTTGTAAGTCACTACACATCAAAAACTTTTCTAACTCCTCCTAGTGTACATCTGCATGAAACTTTGCACATGAAATCTCCAGACTTATCTGATGAAAAGTTAACAAAAGAATTTTACTACTCAAAAATATGCAGTACTTATAAATAAACATTTTTTTTCTGCTACCTAAAAAACACATACCGGTGCATATTTTTGTCAAAGTAAAAGCTATCAACGTCAAACTCAAGTCACTTGTTTCAGACGTCAGCCAGAGGCTCTGGGCCAAATTTGCCACAAATTAACTGGTAGGGGCGCTATAAACAGAGAAACATCAAGTGACATGAGAGTTGATGCAGAGTCGCTCCTGAGGCCAGCCATAAAGCTTAGTGATGTTTGGTCGGGCCGACTTCCAAGGGCTCGCAACACCCGGGGGCCGAGTTGCGCAGGGAGGCTTGGCCCCCGTTCATAACTGCTTGCAGTTCTAGTTATTAGGGTTCTAACCCTGAAGGGGTAGAACCCTTCTAAGATTGTACCGGTTTATTATTATTATTATTAGGGTTCTAACCCCGAAGGGGTAGAACCCTTCTAAAATTGTACCGGTTTATTATTATTATTATTATTATTATTATTATTATTAGGGTTCTAACCCCGAAGGGGTAGAACCCTTCTAAGATTGTACCGGTTTATTATTAGGGTTCTAACCCCGAAGGGGTAGAACTCTTCTAAGATTGTACCGGTTTATTAGGGTTCTAACCCCGAAGGGGTTTATAATTGTACCGGTTTATTATTATTAGGGTTCTAACCCCGAAGGGGTAGAACCCTTCAAAGATTGTACCGGTTTATTATTAGGGTTCTAACCCCAAAGGGGTAGAACCCTTCTAAGATTGTACCGGTTTATTATTATTAGGGTACTAACCCCGAAGGGGTAGAACCCTTCTAAAATTGTACCAGTTTATTATTATTATTATTATTACTTTTATTATTATTATTAGGGTTCTAACCCCGAAGGGGTAGAACCCTTCTAAGATTGTACCGGTTTATTATTATTATTATTATTCTTATTTTTTGTTGTCTGCCGCTTGAGCTCAAATTCCCGTGAGCTGGAATGAGCCAGAAACCTGAAACTTGGCCCAATGATTGGAAATGATGTGCATCAACTTTTATTAAAATATGAGCCCAGTCCACATGGTGGCGCTGTAATTAAGGCTTAAAAATCACTTTTTTGGGAGGCCACGCCCCTCACACCATAAGTCTGATTGACTTGAAATTTGACACACAGGTCCAGCTCAATGTGCTCTACAAAAAAGCCTCTGGGACCATTAAGCTCCGCCTGACTAGATTTTTTGCTAATTTGCATAATTTGAAAAACAGTAACATGACATAAACTTTTACAATTTTAATTCAATCAACACCAAACTTGGTACACGGCTTTGGGGGATGACGCGACACATTTCTATTATAAATGAGCCAGATTGGTCAAAAAACATGGCCGTCACGGGCCAATGAATCTTCGCTGTGGGCGGAGCTTAGAATTGATTGGCCATAACTCCCACACCCTTTGACCTATCATCACCAAACTTGGTGGGTAGGTCCACAATGAGACTTGGAAGCTGCCTACCAAAGCATTTTGAGCTCAGCCTATAGGGGGCGCTATAAATGCCACACATCTGTATCTCAAAGACCATTGGATGGAATTTCACCAAATTTGGTATGCATGTTCTAGGCGTGGCTATTAACTAATATCTTGAGTGCCATGTTGATAGGTGAAAGTGGGCGTGGTCTATTCGTCATTAACTGTCATAATTTGCGTTTTATTAATTTATGAGCAGCTGGAAGGACCTAGGGACATGAAACGTGGTACATGGACTATAAATGACATCCAAATACTGCTCAAAAAATTTGGTCCCAATCGGCCTTATGGGGGCGCTATAACAGAGTGTAAACCTTGAAAGGCTCTGCCCGCCGCACCACAAGTGCTTTTGACTTGAAATTTTACACACACATCCTCCTGATAGTCCTCTACAAAAAAGCCTCTTGCACCATGAATGCCGCCCTCACAGAATTTTTGCTAATTTTAATAATGTTAAAAACAGTAAAATGAATAAGCTTTTGAAATATTTGTGCTATCAACACCAAACTTGGTATGAGGCATCGGGGGACCGAGACACTCATTTCTATTATAAATGAGCAAGATCGGACGAAAAACACGGCTGCCGTCAAGCAAAGTGTCCTTGGAAAGGGCGGGGCTTAGCGAATATCGGCTGTAAAATGTTAACCGTTTTTCCCATCGTCACAAAACTGGGTACATATCATCAGAAGGGGACCAAGAACACACCCAAAAAAAGATTTTGAGATTGGCACATAGGGGGCGCCACCGCCATTCCCAGATATTCCCGTTTTTTTCCCAAACCGTTTTCCCATTGAAAATGAATTACGGAATCTTCAAAAATCACAAAATTTCAAACGGTAACTACCGATTCATACTTTCAGCTAGAAACTCCATTCAAACTGGAAAATATTCAGCAATTCCTTGACTTTTTACATATAATTCAACTTTTCAATCCCATTCAAACTTTCCAAAATATTCAGCATTTTCTGAAACTTGGTTATAATGGAAGTCAATGAGAAAATCCTTCAAACTCACTCATCTTCACCCACACTTCACGAACTCATACATTCACGTAGAAACTCCATTCCAACTCTGAAATGTTGACATTGCCATCGACTTTCAGTGACTGATTCATATTTTCCATATCTCTTTTAGTTTTTCTACACCAGCTGTTTAAAAATCATGAAATTTTCAGCCCTTCTCAGAATTTATAATGGGTGTGTATTGCGTGGAATGTTGAGAGTTAGAGTGGGTGATGTCATCGCTAGAGTGCACAGCACCTCTGAAATCATCAAGAAATTTTCTCTTAAACTCACTGGTGCGGCCACATCGTTCACTCTACATACACAAATTGTACACCAAATTGTAGGAAAAGCCGTTCCGGTCGCAGAGGTGCGACCGCTGAAGAAAATGGATTTAGGGTTTTGGCTGCAGGTGGTCTAAATGACAACAAGTCCAACCAACTGCCCCATTCACTCCCATGTTAAGTGAGAGCCCAAATTTCTGGAAGAAAGCAGACCATTCCACTTATGTCCATCATGGCTCTGGCCTCATTTTCACACCACAGAAATGAAATTTACACCTTTGTCATCCACATACAGAAATGAAATTTACACCTTTGTGATCCGCATCCTGTCCTCTCGCCACGGTGTGCTTTTGTAGCTGTAGCACTTACGGTTTTTTCATTAAACAGTTGGAGTTTGAGAGGAACTTTGGCTCAGTTTCTGCCTTTTCTTGGTGTATTTAAATTTGACTGTGCCATTGCCAACTGGTGATTAGCTGTTAGTTAAGCTGTTTTTCTATCTGTAAGTGGACATACACACAGACAGACAAACAGACTCACACATACACAAACGCGACAGCACGTGAACATACACACATTCAGGCATGCACACACACACAGACACACAGTGATACATTTACTGCTATTAATAATTAGCATATTGGTATGGGGATACTAGTTGGCAGCGAGCATCAGGCACACTCAAAATTTCATGTGAAATTTTCTAGTTCATTCATTCACTCATTCATTCATTCTTGAAAATGAAAATTTCATTCATGAAAATTTCAAATGCTCTGCAGAGATCAGTTGAAGGCCACAGGATTTGTTTAAAGCCAATTTCCCAATTGCATAACTTATATCATCAGGCTTTATGACCACATTATCATGAGATACATCGCCAACAGTAAAAACATCACTTTTAATACAGTTAAAAAGCTCCATGTAATGTCTTCTCCATAATTCCATAATATTTACACTGCCACTTACCCTCCATACTGGAGGACAAAGGTATTTTACTATGATTCATAATCTTGACTTCATTCCAAAAATCATTAACATCATTTTGTTGCATCTTCCTAGCCAATGCATTTGCTCTCAGATGGAGTCTCTATGTGAAAGTATACCACAAATGTTATTATCAATCAATCAATCAATTTTATTTATAAAGCCCAATATCACAAATCACAATTTGCCTCACAGGGCTTTACAGCATACGACATCCCTCTGTCCTTAAGACCCTCACAGCGGATAAGGAAAAACTCCCCAAAAAAAACCCTTTAACAGGGAAAAAAAACGGTAGAAACCTCAGGAAGAGCAACTGAGGAGGGATCCCTCTTCCAGGACGGACAGACATGCAATAGATGTCGTACAGAACAGATCAGCATAATAAATTAACAGTAATCCATATGACACACAGAGAGAGAGAGAGAGATGCAGGTAATGACAGTAGCTTACAACAACATTAATGAAAGTAATAATATTATAGTTATAGTTCTGGTTACTGCGGTACAATATGTTGAAAGTATGTATTAATACCTGGCAGTATACATGTGTGACAATAATCATATGTGTATAATAACAGAAGAAGTATGACTAATGATGGCAGCAGCAGCAGGAGGCATCTGGCGGGACCACGGCAGCAGCACAACCACACACGTCACGCTGTCCAGGCACCGCTGCGATACAAGTTAATCTGAGAGACAGTGGAGCACAAAGGCTCCGGAGAAGAAGCCGAGTTAGTGACATCCAGAATGGCCGGGTTAGCTAGATGCAGTAATAGGATACCAGAGAGAGAGAGAGAGAGAGAGAGAGTATTATAGAGAGGGAGAGGAGAGAAGGGGCCTATTATAGGGCTGGTACAGGACAAGCCTGAGCCAGCCCTAAGTAAGCTTTAAGAGAAAGTCTTAAGTCTAGTCTTAAAACGGTGGGTCGGTCCAGCCCTGAGACAGGAAGATGATTCCACAAAGGAGAGAGCCTGATAGCTATAAATGCTCTGTATCTCAAAGACCATTGGATGGAATTTCACCAAATTTGGTATGCATGCTCTAGGGGTGGCTATTAATTAATATCTTGAGTGCCATGTTGATAGGTGAAAGTGGGCTTAACCGTCATAATTTGCGTTTATTAATTTATGAGCAGCTGGAAGGACCTAGGGACATGAAACGTGGTACATGGACTATAAATGACATCCAAATACTACTCAAAACATTTGGTCCCAATCGGCCTTATGGGCGCTATAACATAGAGTGTAAAGCTTGAGAGATATGATCGCTGCACCACAAGTCTGATTGACTTGAAATTAGTACACACATCCTCCTGATAGTCCTGAATTACAAAAAGCCTCTTGCACCATGAATGCCGCCTGATACAGAATTTTTGCTAATTTGCATAATTTGAAAAATAGTAAAATGACATATTTTTCTGCAGTGTTGACTCCATCAACACCAAAGTTGGTACACGGCTTTGGGGATGAAAAAATGCGACACATTTCTATTACAAATGAGCCAGATTAAAAGACAAACATGGCCGCCACGGACCAATGAATCTTGGCTGTGGGCGGAGCTTAGAATTAATTGGCCATAACTCCCGCACCCTTTGACCTATCATCACTAAAATTGGTGGGTTGGTCCACAATGAACAATAACTTCAGTTCTACCAAAGCATTTTGATCTCCGCCTATTGGGGGCGCTATAAATGCCACACATCTGTATGTCTTTAAAGACCATTGGATGGAATTTCACCTAATTTGGTATGCATGCTCTAGGGGTGGCTATGATAAATACAATCTTGAGTGCCATGTTGATAGGTGAAAGTGGGCGTGGCCTGATTTCTAACCGTCATAATTTGCCTTTTATTAATTTATGACCAGTAAGGACCTAGGGACATGAAACGTGTTACATGGACAATAAATGACATCCAAATACAAACTTTGGTCCCAATCGGCCTTATGGGGGCGCTATAATTATCTCCAGATTCCTCCCAAAATTATCATGTTCATTTAACTGTGATTGCTTAAACATTAAAATACCTATTGAAACTTTGAATTACGCATCAATACGTAAAATTTCAATTTATGTTTTGATGTTCAAATGGAGTCTCTATGTGAAAGTATACCACAAATGTTGTTAGCATGTAGGCGAGCTGAAAACCCGATTTTAAGAAATGTGTGACTTGGCAAGAGTATGTATTGCTTGGACCTTTCAAACAGACTGAACGTCTTGCACAACAGCAGATGGAGGGTCACGGTGGGTGGTGAGGGTCACGGTGGCTGGTTTGACGGAACAGGTTAGAAGATTAGATATTGGCTATATTTATTATTATTTTTGTTGTCTGCCAGGGTGGGCTTTTTAGTGAGCTTTAATTACAGCTATCTTAAAAACCTGTGGTACATGGCCCAATGATTGGAAATGATGTGCATCAACTTTTATTAAAATATGAGCCTCAGTAGCCACATGGTGGCGCTGTAATTAAGGCTTGATGACTTTGGATGAGGCCACTGCAGTCACACCATAAGTCTGATTGACATGAAATTTGACACACAGGTCCAGCTCCATGTGCTCTACAAAAAAGCCTCAAGGACCATTAAGCTCCGCCTGACTCGATTTTTTGCTAATTTGCATAATTTCAAAAACAGTAAAATGACATAAACTTTTACAATTTTGACTCCATCAACACCAAAGTTGGTACATGGCTTTGGGGGATGAAAAGACACTTATTTCTTCTATTACAAATGAGTAATAGTTGGTCAGAAAACATGGCCGTCACGGACCAATGAATCTTCGCTGTCGGAGCTCCAGAATTGATTGGCCAGATAACTCCCACCCTTTGACCTATCATCACCAAACTTGGTGGGTCGGTCCACAATGAGACTTGGAAGCTTATACCAAAGCATTTTGAGCTCAGCCTAAGGGGAGCTATAAATGCCACACATCTATATCTCAAAGACCATTGGATGGAATTTCACCAAAATGGTATCATGTTCAGAGGGTGGCTATTAACTAATATCTTGAGTGCCATGTTGATAGGTGAAAGTGGGCGTGGCCTATTCGTCATTAACCGTCATAATTTGCGTTTTATTAATGTATGACCAGCTAAGGACCTAGGGACATGAAACGTGGTACATGGACTATAAATGAAATCAAATACTGCTCAAAAAATTTGGTCCCAATCAGCCTTCTGTGGGGCGCTATAATTATCTCCAGATTTCTCCCAAAATTAGATCATGATCATTGAACTGTGATTGCTTACACATTAAAATACCCTGATGAAAATGGAGTCTAATAATGAGATAAACCAACAGTTAATTTTTCAATTTATGTTTTGATGATTATTATTATTATTATTATTATTTTTGTTGTCTGCATCAACTTTTATTAAAATACATGGTGGCGCTGTAATTAAGGCTTAAAAACCATTGCATAATTTGAAAAACAGTAACATGACATAAACTTTTACATTTTCCATCACTATCAAACTTGGTACACGGCTTTGGGGATGACAAGACACATTTCTATTATAAATGAGCCAGATTGGTCAAAACACACGGACCAATGAATCTTGTGGGCGGAGCTTAGAATTTTTGACCTATCATCACCAAACTTGGTGGTGGTCCACAATGAGCAAAGCATTTTGAGCTCAGCCTATAGGGGCCACATCTGTATCTCAAAGACCATTGGATGGAATTTCACCAAATTCGGTCTGCATGCTCTAGGGGTGGCTATTAACTAATATCTTGAGTGCCATGTTGATAGGTGAAAGTGGGCGTGGTCTATTCATCATTAACCGTCATAATTTGCTTTTATTAATTTATGAGCAGCTGGAAGGACCTAGGGACATGAAACGGTACATGGACTATAAATACTGCTGCTCAAAAAATTTGGTCCCAATCGGCCTTATGGGGCGCTATAACATAGAGTAAAGTTGAAGGCTCTGCCCGCGACCACAAGTGCTATTGTGAAATTTTACACACATCCTCCTGATAGTCCTCTAAAAAGCCTCTTGCACCATGAATGCCGCCTTACAGAATTTTTGCTAATTTTGCATAAATGTCCTTTACAAATGAGCAGTGACCAGTGTCATGGCTGTAAAATGTTAAGCGTTTTTCCCATCGTCACAAAACTGGGTAAATATCATCAGAAGGGGACCAAGAACACACCCAAAAAAAGATTTTGAGATTGGCACATAGGGGGCGCCACCGCCATTCCCAGATATTCCCGTTTTTTCCCCAAACCGTTTTCCCATTGAAAATGAATTACAGAATCTTCAAAAATCACAAAATTTCAAACGGTAACTACCGATTCATACTTTCAGCTCGAAATTCAGCATTTTCTGAAACTTGGTTATAATGGAAGTCAATGAGAAAATCCTTCAAACTCACTCATCTTCACCCACTTCACCAACTCATACATTCACGAGAAACTCCATTCCAACTCTGAAATGTTGACATTGCCATCAACTTTCAGTGACTGATTCATATTTTCCATATCTCTTTTAGTTTTTCTACACCAGCTGTTTAAAAATCATGAAATTTTCAGCCCTTCTCAGAATTTATAATGTGTGTATTGCGTGGAATGTGAGAGTTAGAGTGGGTGATGTCATCGCTAGAGTGCACAGCACCTCTGAAATCATCAAGAAATTTTCTTAAACTCACTGGTGCGGCCACATCGTTCACTCTACATACACAAATTGTGCACCCAAATTGTAGGAAAAAGCCGTTCTGGTTGCAGAGGTGCGACCGCTGAAGAAAATGGATTTAGGGTTTTGGCTGCAGGTGGTCTAAAAGGACAACAAGTCCAACCAACTGCCCCATTCACTCCCATGTTAAGTGAGAGCCCAAATTTCTGGAAGAAAGCAGACCATTCCACTTATGTCCATCATGGCTCTGGCCTCATTTTTCACACTACAGAATGAAATTTACACCTTTGTGATCTGCATCCTGTCCTCTCGCTCACGGTGTGCTTTTTGTAGCTGTAGCACTTACGGTTTGCATTAAACATTTGGAGTTTGAGAGGAACTTTTGGCTCAGTTTCTGCCTTTTCTTGGTGTATTTAAATTTGACTGTGCCATTGCCAACTGGTGATTAGCTGTTAAGTTAAGATGTTTTTTCTATCTGTAAGTGGACATACACACAGACAGACAAACAGACTCACACATACACAAACACGCGACAGCACGTGAACATACACACATTCAGGCATGCACACACACACAGACACACAGTGATACATTTACTGCTATTAATAATTAGCATATTGGTATGGGGAGACTAGTTGGCAGCGAGCATCAGGCACTCAAAATTTCATGGAAATTTTCTAGTTCATTCATTCACTCATTCATTCATTCTGAAAATGAAAATTTCATTCATGAAAATTTCAAATGCTCTGCAGAGATCACAAGGCCACAGGATTTGTTTAAAGCCAATTTCCCAATTTGAACTTATATTATCAGGCCTTATGACCACATTATCATGAGATACATCGCCAACAGTAAAAACATCACTTTTAACACAGTTAAAAAGCTCCATGTAATGTCTTCTCCATAATTCCATAATATGTACACTGCCACTTACCTCCATACTGGAGGACAAAGGTATTTTACTATGATTCATAATCTTGACTTCATTCCAAAAATCATTAACATCATTTGTTGCATACTCCCAGCCAATGCATTTGCTCTAGTCAGTTCATTCCTCTCATATAATGTACGTAGCATATTTGAACCTAGCAACAGCTTTCTTTTAATTTCACTCTCAGGTTCATGCCTTGATTTACCAGCGAGAACCCAATTTTAAAAGCTTCTGGCTTGCTGGTGGAGTTCATCCACATACTCATTCAGCCTGGCCTGAAGCTGTACTTCTGCTTTTCTGAATGAGTGGTTTACTAGCCTCATTCAGACCCTGCACAATTCTGTCATATACACACATAGCTCTTCTTTGTGATTTGGCTTACCACAGTTGAAATATCACACATTATGGCATCATATGGAATTTCAATGTCCTATGGTCTTCAGTCAAGTCATGATAATGTAGCAGGTCGTTTTCTGAGAGTTTAGCCCACTCAATTTTCCCACCATGATTACCCTGATTATCATCCATGGTCATTGTAGGTAGGTTTTCTACATTGAGCATAATGGAGACAGGCATGTGGTCCGTTGTTGCAAACCCATACAAAATCTCAACTTTATCCACACATTCATGGGCATCAGCTGTGCTTACACAATGATCTAGCCAGAATGTTGTATTCCAAGCCTCACTGACATATATGTATAGCTATCTGTTGGCAAATGGATCTTACTTGTTAACAGATTTATTATCATGACAAAATTCAACTAGGTATCGCCAAACACAGACTTCCTATCAGAGATATCTGCAGTCAAATCACCATTACATAAATACAGGTACATTCATTTTCCTCAATAAAAGAGCCAATAAAAGCAAGCTTTTGAAGATATTCGTTACGGGAACATTCATAAGGGAAATACATTCAAAATGATAAGAACATTACCATTATAAGAAACTTTATTGCAACACACCAGTCTACTCTCAATCTAATCACACTGATCAGAGGGTCATATTTTTATGCCACATAATGGCCACACCTCAGGTATTCTGCCTTGAACTAACCTCAAGCTCAAATCTGTGGTTGACTCCCACCCCATGGAAGTTACTGAACAGTTAAGCTTGTCCAGGTCCTGTTTAGCAAGAAAAGTTTCTTGTAGACAAAGAATGTCAGTTTCCTCAAGGAGTTTGTCAACAAGTCGCACGTGCCTTATCCGCTGCATTGTGTCCTGACGAGGCCAATGTGTTATATGACACAATTCTCCTGAGAAGTAGACAAATCTATGCATGTCACCCAAGTAAAAGCGATGGACAAAATGATTACATGTCATTTCCCAAGCTTTCTCTTTACATTATGTTTCTCTCACTCTCCTTTCTGCTTACATGTATAACTCCTTATGTTCACACAGTTGATCCCGGGTTCCAACTCAATGTAGTTACTCAGTCTTTAATCATTAATGATATGGTGCAGATTTTAAGTTTAATACTATTATGGCCAGGACAGTCTGACAGACTGACAAACAGACATTGCAGGTCTCTCTCACTCTGTGAGTTTTGCTAATAATTGATGACTTCCCATCCTACAACATAAGTGAAACAAACATGATGTCAGGACATTTTTTACCCTTGAAGAGGGCGGCACATGTAGGCCTATTTTAGATTTAGTAAAATGCCACAGATTAGCCTATGTTTTTGGAACTTCACCTGGTTGAACAATATGGTAAATAGGCCTACTATCATTTTGATTTCATTTGATTTGGAAACATAAAACATTACATAACATTTTTATAGACTAGTGGTTGTTCAGGTGGGGTTAAGAAAGATAAACACAAAAAGCAATGTTGTAGGAATTGAGCAGAGAGAAAACAATGACATAGAGTACTGGGCCTATCCTATTTGTACCTAGCTAATGTATCTGGGTCTCGTAATAAAGAAAAGGAGGACACTTTGCTTTTTTTTGGATGTATGGACTGTTCTCTTTAATGCCAGCATTTGCACACAACCACTGCTTTCTGTTCATGTATCCTATATTCGCCACATTGTGGATTATCTAAATATTCTCCATCAGGGGGCGCCATATGAACACAATAGTGTCATAGACCACAGCTCTCCTAGATCTGCTGCTGACATTACACTATTTGGGTGCAGCTCTTAAAAGACTAACCCAACCTAAAAACACCTGGAAATAGTTCTATATTTTGTCCATATTGAGCTTATTTTTTCAGGTAGTACCAAGTATTATACACCATATTCAGGAAAATCTACCATTTTATCTGATGCAGTGTAAAATCACATTTATGCATGACCTTTGAATGAGCATGCCATATTTCACAAAAAAATTTAATTTCCCAGTAAAGAAAACTTGTGTTTTGTTGAATATTTCAGTCAACCAGGGCATTTTTTTTTTCAATGTGAAAAGTTGTAATTCGCTGTTTTGAAGCTACATATGAAGTTTTGTGCAAATACCCTTTTTCTTCTGTGAGTTACAGCTAATTGAGGCGGACTTTACCACTAAAGACCTCATATACACACACAATATACTAAACATCAGCAACTAACAGGAACAATAAATGTAGATTTTGTCAACATTTTCATATACCAACAATAATTAATGACTTAAATGACTTTGGCCATTTTCCAACATATATATAACACTTCTATGAGAGCCAATCTGTTGATAAATGGAAGACCAGATTTTTTTTTTTTTTTTTTTTTTTTGTCTTGAAATGGCAACTTTCTGAAGACAAATGATTCATCATAATGAAGATAGTAATAATAAAACAAATAACAAACAGGTAACAAAGTGCTTCAGAATAGTCACAATAATTATTATAAAAGATGAAATAATAATATTAATGATGATAATAACAATGATAATAATAATAATAATAATAATAATGATAGTGATGAACGGAAAAGAGGCCAGCAGAGGATTATCTCACTCCCGTGCCTCTGGCGTCACATGATAATCACGTGATTACACACAGGCTTTGTTGTCAAAAAGGCATAGTTCAGTGAACCTCGGAAAGCAGAGAATCTCACGATTCAGATGCTGTTTATAGCTTGTTTCTATCATAAACGGTTCGGAAGTTGTCATGTTTTGTTGATGTTTTGTGAGACATGTGCAAGCGTCGCGTCGATACCGCGTGCGATCTAGCGTCGGTGTTATGCTTGGTTAGCTCTGTTTTCGTACCACGGAAATACACGGACCCTGTGCCGATACTTCCGGTCGTAGATGCAACATTCAAGGACCCTTGGAAAGCGGAGAATCCGGCGAATCAAATGCCGTTTACAGCTTGTCTCTATCATAAACGGTTTAGAAGTTGTTTGATGTTTTGTCAAACATTGCATCGGTGCAACATTCGTCTTTTGAGGGTTTATGTTTTTCCAAAAAATCTACTCAGCCATTTGGCTACTTTTGCTACAATACCCACTGTAATTAGGAGATTCCACAGAAAAATTGAGAACAGACAGCTTTTGGATGTTATCAAGATGAACTATGCTGTTTTTTGACCAACAAACAAAACCCTTACAACATTTATTTTTACATGTTCTGCTACTAAAATTATCTGTGGAATAATCTTTTTGAGTGAATAAATGTAAGTTTTTCCCACAATAAATTATTATTATTAATATTATTATTATTAATATTAGTATTAGTAGTCTTCTATCCAATTAATCTAATTTGACTAATTAAATAAAAATTTGTAAGAAATACAAAATGTAACGTGAAAGTAAAAAGGCTCCAAATCCTGATATAATTTGTTCATTGTACTATTGACTAAGGCAATGTTTTAGTATGTAATATTTTAAGTTGAACAGAAAGAAAGAAAGAAAGAAAGAAAGAAAGAAAGAAAGAAAGATTTTATAAATAAGATTTTATTTACAGTTTATTAACAGTCACGTGTGGTCTGGATAAACTGTGGCTACAGTCCGATCAACTTCCTTTTTGGACTTGACTTCGAAGAGGTAAGTCGCACATGGCAGTCTTTGCTCTCACAAGATTATACATTTAACCATGCTTGACAAAAATCGCTGGAAGCCACCTATATGATAACGGAGTGTGTTTATGGTGTGTATGTGATGACACTGAAGTAAACCAACGCAGTTGTAAAGACCGTGACGCAGTTTTAACATGTACGACTGCGTTTATTAGCGATAGCATTAGCTTCCGTGCTAACCTGGCTTTATCTTACGTGCTAATCTTTTTTTTTTTTTTCTCTCTCTTTATTTAACCATTAGAAAAAGGATAATGTACAACATAACAAGGCAAATATCAATTATTTAACATCTTTCAAAATGCAAAGAACAGAACATCAGAGATACAAAACACAAAGACAGCAAACAAAACAAAAAGAGTACCAAATTGAGTAAATCATAAATTAATCATTACTGAGTATAATGCAAAAAATAATAAATAAATAAATAAAAAAATTAATAATAATAATAAATAAAATGATGTAAGATGTAATAAGGCTGAATGGCAAATTTGAAATATTTATTCATTGCCAATTAGTCTACAGAGGTCTTTTGCATGTTTGGAGTTTATACTTTTAAGGGACTTGGTGTAAAGTTGAATTTCATTATAGTAGCCAATAAAGATGGGTGGGGTTTTAATAAATTTAGCTTTGTGAATAAAAAATTTTGCTAAAATAAGTAAAACATTTATCATGAGGTCCAATTTTGTATCTTTTAATGACACTCCAAAAATAATACTCTTGTGATCTAAAACAGGCATTGTTGTGGTTTTCCTGCTTAACCATTCACTAAATTGTTTCCAGAATAACTGTGTATGAGAGCATGAAATAAAACAGATGCTCTGTTGTTTCAATATCACCATTGCAGAAAACACACACATTGTTCTCAAAACCAAATCTTAGTCTTAGAAATTCACTGGAAGGGTAGAAATCATTCATTATTTTGTAGTGGATTTCTTTTGTTTTGGGTGGAACTGGGTATTTAAAGAACTTTGTCCTCAATTTGGATACCACTGATTGGTCAAACAGATTCAAAATACTATTTCTAGACGATTGGGCAGGGTATAAATCGTTTAAGATGGATCGTATGAATTTGTTTGAACATCTTTTGTCAAGAAAATGAAATTCATTAATAAAAAGTGTGGGAAGATGGGATGGGGACTGAGAATGCAATAATGTATTTTTTGCTAAAACAAGAAATGCTTTGGGTATGGCCTTGATAAGACAATTAAATTCTGTGAGGTTGCAGTTAAAACTGAATTTATAACAAAGCTCATGATAGGCAAGTATATTTCCATTTGTGTCTAATATGTCCATTATGCACCAAATATTTCTGTCCATCCAGTTCCTATAAAAAAAGGATTTTCTTTTGTGGAGTATGTATCTGTTGTTCCACAATGGTGTATTGTGAGGTGTAAAATTGTGGTTGTAAAATAATTTCCAAAAAAGTAAAACCTGTTGATGATAATTAGAAAGCTTGATTGACAATTTGGTTACATTGTAATCACATTTTAAAATAAATTCCACACCACCCATTTTATCAAATAAAGTTTGAGGAATATATGCCAGATGCTGCCAGGGAATTTAACACATTGTTTCAACCAGTTCATTTTTAAAGTCCCATTCATACATTCAAAGTCTATTGCCTTTAACCCACCTTCAGACAGGTCTTTAACTGTGAAAGCTTTTCTCATATAGTGAGTTCGATTCTTCCATATAAAATTGAAGTTGAGTCGGTTTATAGACTTAACAAAGTCTGTACTAAGTGCTAATGAAGATGCAGGGTGGACACATCTCGAGATGCTTTCCATCTTGGTGAGATATGTTCTACCAAAGATTGATAGGTCCTTTGCAACCAAATATTAAGTTTATGTTTACATTCATCGGTTTTGTTTGTCAGATTGAGCAATTCCCTTTCTTTTTGATCTTTTGTTACATAGATACCAAGGTATTTTACTACAGTTTTGACAGGTATATCATAAATAACATTTTTTGCACATTCATGAATAGACATCAATTCACATTTTTGGATATTGAGGAATAGTCCAGAAGCCTTTGAAAACAGTTCAATGTTCTTTATGGCAACAGGAATCTGATGTTAGTCCTTGAGAAGGAGGGTTGTATCATCCATGAATTGACTTATTACAACTTCAGATCCAAGAATATTAAGTTTTTCAAGTTCTCACAGTTCTTTATCATAATAGTCAACATTTCCGCTGCCAGAATGAATAGTCCTGGACTCGCTGGACAACCCTGTCGAATTCCTTTCTGTATATTAAACCGAGGTGAGGTACCATGAGGTAATGAAACACAGCTATTAATGTCCTTATATAAGGTTTCCATGACCTTTATGAAATTGTCTCCAAAACCAAATGCCCTCATAGTATGAAACATGAAGGGTGTTCGATCATATCAAAAGCCTTTTTAAAATCAAGAAATAAGATAAAACCTTTATCCTCAATCATTTCACTGTAATCTAGTATATCAAGAATAAGACGGATGTTATTGTGTATTGATCTACCATTTAAGAAGCCTGACTGAGTTTCACTGACAACTTGGGATATACCTTTTTTGAGACGGTTTGTGTAAATATGTGCTAATAACTTGTAGTCATTGTTTAATAAAGTGATAGGTCTTAGATTGTCTATTATTTTAGGATTCTTGCCTGGTTTTGGAATTAACACTATGACCCCTTGTTTCATGCTTACTGGAAGCATGTGCTCACCTAGAGCTTCAATCAAAACATTATAAAGAAATTCTCTGATCTCATCCCAGAAGTGTTTATAAAAATTGGCTGTCAGACCATCAGAGCCTGGGGATTTGTCCAAATGCAAGCGATTTAGTGCATTATCCAGTTCTTCAAGTGTTATTTTTTATCACAGATGTTTTTGAAATCTTGGTCAATTGTTGGAATCTTGTCTTTGATTAGTTCAAAGAATGTTGAGCAGTCATGTTCAGAATATGATGTTTTATACAAACAATCATAGAAGGAGAAGATTTCCTTAGATATTATTTTAGGATCAGAACATTCTTCATTTTTAATCAATAATGTTTTGATAGCATTTTCTCTTGGCGACGTTTCTCTAGTTTGCAAAAATAGGAGGTGTTTTGTTCTCCCTCTTCTATCCACTTGGCCTTTGACCGGATATAAGCACCCTTAGCTTTGTGGACAAACATGGCATCAAGCCTGTTTTGCAATTCCATAATTTTTTGTTTGTCTTCTTCTGTAGGATTACTTTTATTACAATGTGCATTAAGTTCTTTAATTAAATCTTTCTCTTCCTTTCTAACCAAAAGAGCTTTTTCTTTACTAAAGGATATTGAAAATTTTCTGACCTTATATTTAAATAGTTCCCACTTGTTTACATATGATAGAATTTCAGGGTCATTTTTGATTCGTCTAGTATGGTTCTGATGAACTGACAGTAGCCTTCATCTTTCAACAGACTTGAGTTAAATTTCCAAAACCCTTTGTTGTTTCTGTTAGTATTGGTTGGTTTTAGCTCCAAATGTATTAAACTATGGTCTGTTAAAGGAGCGATATCCATTGATAGATCAGAGACATACTTTGACAAATGATTTGAAAGTAACCAATAATCAATTCTCGATTTACACGTCCTATCAGGTTTAAACCAAGAGTACTGTGTTGTCTCAGGATTTTTGACTCTCCATATATCCTCTAAACTCAGAGTGTCACAGAAATCTGTTAAGATATTGTTAAAGTGATGTGTGACAAACCTTGATGGGCACCTGTCCCTCCATTCATCTGGGGTCATATTAAAATCTCCCCCAACTATAATATTATATGTAGGATACAGGATTTTCATTTCCTCAATCATAGTGGTAACTTCTGACATTAATTCTTTGTTCTGTTGGCTGTTATTGTAACCATAAACATTGCAAAGGATAAAAAAGGAATCCTCTATATTCATAACTAACATAATCCAGTGACCATTTACATCATCTTTGTAAGATATGACTTTCCCTGGGCAATTGTTGAATAAAATTGCAACTCCACCTGAACGTGTAGAACCATGGCTGAATATTACGTGCTAATCCAGCGTTATCTTACGTGCTAGCGGTAGCATTATCTTACGTGCTATCCGTAGCATTAGCTTACGTGCTAGCGGTAGTATCGCTATGCATACGCCCTGCGAACCGAGTGTCTTCGCCTGGGCAGCTGCCTTTTTAGCCACAGCATCGCTATCCCTCAGTCAGCCCAATAGCTTCACTTAGCAAAGCAGCTGTGGATTAAGCAATAGCATTACCCTGTACCCCCCCCCTTCCTCCCTGCGAGCAGAAGAGTGTTACCTACAGTGTAACGGACGGTGGCAGAGAAACAAGCTATGCCAGAAAGCATCAGTATTATTCAGTTAGCTTAATAAGGTTTTTGCTCGGTTATTCAGAAAAAAAACATACAGTTCCAAATACACTTGAGGGGGAAATATTAACTCTTTGTTGAATTAGAATATCAAGATGTCAGCATTTTATAATAGATACCCACTTATGTTATTGTGCCTTTTACTTATTAATGGTAAATAAACAATGTAAGCAAGTGGCTAAATGTTTGTTCCAATAGGGAATGGCTTAACTCAAATAATATCAATATGTGTTATTTCCCCAAATCATTACACATTCAGTTTATACTTAAATTATAATACATTATAATTATATTAATATGATTATGCACAATCAGCGTTGACTGTGCTTGTCACTTTTGTGTCAACATGTTTTAATCAGTCTTCTTGAATGTGGTGTGATTAAAATGTTACTGTTTCTCATGCTGTTTAATTTTTCAGTTGTGCATCATGTATGGGCTGAAATATGTGCCACCAGAAACTGAATTTGAATCATTTATATCTGAATTTGAATTACATAATTCAAATTTGTATTGTTTAATTTGAATCATTGCATTGTAAAACTGAATCTGAATAGTATAATTTGAAATTGAATTTATTAGTTTGGAACTGAAATCCAATAAGCTTGAAACTGTATGTAAGATTATGAAAGTTCAACTCTATATATTTTCACATTCAGTTCTCAAAATTCAAATTCAGTTCTCAAAATTCAATTTCAATTCACTGTGACCGACATCCGGGTAGTTGAGGAAGAGCAATCGAGCGCAGATACACAGCAGAGCTCCTCTTGGCCAGTCAGCACCTACGTTTTTGGTCACGTCACTTTTTGCCACCTGCCATGAAACGGAGGAAGAAGCGCTTGACCCACAGACTAGCTTGACATGGATGAGGCTGAGACAAATACGGTAAGTATTAAGTAAGACAGTTTTCCATATATTTTAATGATCTTTTGTTTAACTGTTGTTAATGTTATAGCTATTTTGTAGCATCGTTTCCTTTCGCCAGCGAGCATAAACAACCCTAAAGCAACATAGGCTAACTACGGTTGCTACCTGACTCCCAAGTCTATCTAAAAAGCGAATGAACAGAAAATATCTGAACATATAGATGCTTGTGTATACACATCTGATTTCAGACCGGACTAGAGTAGTTGCTACTTCACGCCAGAAGATGGTGGTAGTGACTGGTAGTGTGACGGTTGCTGTTTTCCCCATTGTCATGGTGACCACTGTAATTTAGAGAAAGTCCGGTCAGGGTCAAAGTCGCTACAGTTTACAGTGCACTCACACTAGGGCCAGTTGCTCCATACCGTGGTGAAGTACGAATGTCCCCCCTCCCCAGTCGCCCGCTGGCCTGCACTGACATTACCCTGTCTTCCTCTAAACTACAGTGGTCACCATGACAACGGGGAAAAAGTTGCTACTGTGATCTACTGGCGTAAAGTAGCAACTACTCTAGTCCAGTCTGAAATCAGATGTGTATACACAAGCATCCATATGTTTAGATATTTTCTGTTCATTCGCTTTTTAGATAGACTTGGGAGTCAGGTAGCTTCGGTAGTTAGCCTATGTTGCTTTAGGGTTGTTTATGCTACAAAATAGCTATAACATTAACAACAGTTAAACAAAAGATCATTAAAATATATGGAAAACTGTCTTACTTAATACTTACCGTATTTGTCTCAGCCTCATCCATGTCAAGCTAGTCTGTGGGTCAAGCGCTTCTTCCTCCGTTTCATGGCAGGTGGCAAAAAGTGACGTGACCAAAAACGTAGGTGCTGACTGGCCGAAGAGGAGCTCTGCTGTGTATCTGCGCTCGATTGCTCTTCCTCAACTACCCGGATGTCGGTCACAGTGAATTGAAATTGAATTTTGAGAACTGAATGTGAAAATATATAGAGTTGAATTTTCATAATCTTACATACAGTTTCAAGTTTATTGGATTTCAGTTCCAAACTAATAAATTCAATTTCAAATTATACTATTCAGATTCAGTTTTACAATGCAATGATTCAAATTAAACAATACAAATTCGAATTATGTAATTCAAATTCAGATATAAATGATTCAAATTCAGTTTCTGGTGGCACATATTTCAGCCCATAACCATGTCACATGAGCATGTGTTGATGCAGGTTTTGTCTGTCAATGATCGGTTCATTTTCTTTTTCCATGGGTATCTTCTATCAACATCAAGATCTGAAAACTTGCTTCAACAAACTTAGAGGTATGTATGAACGGTGGTGACAGAAAGGTTCTTATGATCTTAAAGACCCCTAAACTAAATATGCCCTTTTTGAAATTATTAACATGCCAATTTAATATGTGGGCTCTGGTACAAGGCATTTCAGGAGCAAAATTGCTAATCCATGGACAACGCCATAACTTATGCAGTTTCAAAACCAGAGTGAAACACATCTTTGTACTGCTGCCTGGATTAAAAATTTAAGAGGCCTTACCTACATGAGTGCCGGTTGTCTGTGTTACTCATGTTAATAATTAATGAGCATCAAAGGACTTCAAGTTTGTAACTACAAATGCCAAGAAGGAGATGTGTGTATATATCTTGTGCATGTCACACAAGTATGCAGCAACTGACAAAATGATAACTGTCCTTCTTCATCCCTACTGCATGTCACTGATTAGTTCATTTTCTTTTTCCATGGGTATCTTCTATCAACATTGTGATTTGTGAAAACTTGCCTCAACAAACATACAGGTATGTATGAATGGTGGTGAAAGAAGGGTTCTTATACTTTTAAAAGTAGTAATACCTGACCTGAGTAAAAGTAATTTAGTCTTATCAGAATGTACTTAATGAAAAATTCAAGTTTTTTTATAGTTTAAATTATCACACCATAGTGTACTTTCTAGAAAAATATTGCAAAGCAGATTCTATGATTGATGGGGACTTTTAAATGTCTTTATTTTACATGGCAATAGTTTTTAAAGTGTGTTTGTGACCAGCAATGTGTTATGACCACCACTGGTCTTCATCAGCGCTTTATTCAGCAGTGAGTTACACACCTGCAACCAGTCACTCTGATGAACTGAAGGAAGGAGTTTCCTTGTCAGTGTAAAAGTATGAAAGAAAAATGAACATAATTAGTAAATAAGCAAATAAAAAATAAAATTCAACAAAATATGAGTGTTCACACACACTTTGTTGATTATTATCATGAACAGTTTTCACATACCAGAATACAGAATTTAATAGATTCTGTTAAATGTGTTATGGAATGGAGAACTGGTCATGATTGGTCATTAGATCTTACATTAGATGATAAATAAATGAAACTTTTTGTCATATTTTTTTTTATTGTATTATTGTTATTAACTTCCTTCAGTTGATTAGAATAATTGTTTGCAGGTGTATAACTCTCTGCTGAGAAAAGCCCTATTGAAGACAGTGCTGGTCACATTGTGTTTGCTGTATTTTTAAAGGTATATTGTGTAGGATTTACTCCCATCTAGCATTGTGGTTGTATATCGCAAGCAATTCAGGCGTATTTTTCATGCTACGTTCACGTGAAATTGGTAAGGCTGCATACGGAAGACAGCTGCTGCACATAACGGCATAAACAAGCCTCTATGTAAACAAGTGGTCCGTCAGCACGAGGCTAAACAATACACGTGACAATATGTTGTCATGGCGATGTCTTATTATTTACCTGACCCACGTTTTACCGGCTTTCTCTCGACTTCCGTGACTAAAATGACATCTGGTTTGTTACTGACGGCTTTGTGCCCGACTGCGCCTGAAAGCAGCATTATTGTTAGCATTAGCATTAGCTCCGTTCCTCTTCACTGCACCGCAGTGACTTTTCACAGACACCACTTCGACCTGAGCCAACAGCTCCGGTGTCTCCGGTGAGTTTCCGTGGTTTCCTACCGTCATGCTGCCACTGAACGTAAAAACATGGCGACACGACATGGCTGCCAGCACCGAGCTTCCACGCTTGCATGTATATATGAATGATATGAATGGCAAATTCAGAGCTTACTGGAACACTTCAGTTTGTTGATGGGGGTAATTACTGATTAATGAAAAACATAATTTTGAACGTAATAATTGATTTTCATGAGTAGATAACAGGAGAAGTTACACAAGTGTACCTTTAAAAATGACTGCCATGTAAAATAAAGGAATTTTATTCATTTTTTTCACCAATCCTCTGTGCCTTGGGATGTATTTTGAAGACTTATACTTTTGTGACATGTCAGTTTCTTTCTGATGTTCTCTGTGAGTGGTACTATTATGTGATGTCTTTGGATTAACACTATCAGTGTGTATGTTGCATTTTTTTGTGCATGTTTAGGATTGTGCTAAGACAGGCATGTCCAAACTCTTCCTCAAATAGCTGTGTGGCTGCTGTTTTTTGTTCCAACCGACTAAGAGCACAAAGGTTGACCATTGAACTCTCTGAGGACTGAGATCAGCTGATTAAATGAGTCAAGTCTGGTATGCTGATGCTTGATTGGACAAAAGTGCTGCAGCCACACCGGCCCACCATGAAATAGTTTGGACGTGCCTGTTCTAAGAAGTCAACCTTTTCGGAGCTCCCCAAAACAGCCTGGTTTTCATGCCAATTCAAATGAAGAGGTTGAATAGTTCATTTAGCATAAGATGTAAGGCAGCTTTGTCAACATGTTAAGGTAAATGGGGACTGCATTTATTGAGCACTTTTACCCATAACATTTAATCATTTTGGGTATCATTCAGATACACATTTACACATTGATGAAAGCAGATTACCATGATAGGGGCTGATTAACCATCAGGAGGTATTTAAGGTTCAGTGTTTTTTGAGTGTTAACCTCAACATGTGGACAGGAGGATCCAGGACTTTAACCCCCAATCATGTGAAAATGGATGACCCATCGTGCCCTCACAGCCACCCTGGAAGGATCACTTGATCCTTCATTTTATGAGAAAGATTTAAATTGAAAGGCACATATTAAAGATTAGTCAAGAATTGTTGTAACTGGAAAACAACTAGTAATAACTAAAGATGTAAGATGCATGTAGGGTAGTAAAAAGTACATAACACAAGTACTTCATACACAACATTGCAGTGCTATGGTTTATAATTCAATGTTTGGTCCATCCTTACTATATGAGTGAAGTACATCGTAGGTTGTTGATTAATATCCATAGTGATCACACATCTAGAAAGTGATTAAGCTTGTGATGCTGATGAAGTCAACAGTGTTTTATATATCAATAAAATGAGCTATGGTTGTTTTGTGTTGTCTGATACTACACATTTCCTTTACTCTATAAATTAATGTCATTGACGAACATAATTTCATGACCCAGTGGATGAATTCATGAGTTTTCATGTCAGCTCGTTGAACATTTAAACCATGTTGTCATGTTCTATTAGATCACAGTGTACTAGGCTGTTATACTATATTACATTATATCATAGTACATTACATGGTTATATTATTAAATCATATTGTATTGTGCTATTATGCATATACCTCAGTTTTTCCCCAAGCATGTGTACAAGAACAGACACGCATACAAGTACCCATGGGATGATGCATCTTGTTTGTTCCCACTGTCATTGTATTGTCATCAACATGTAAATAAAAAAAAGAAATAATGTTGAATCACACTGATTGCAAGTGAATTCAGAGTCACACTTATGAGTAATAATGTGGGAATAGAAGTATTGTAATAAATAATTGGTCGCTTTGTCCATGTGTCTTTCAGATGCCACGGAAGGTGAACCGTGCTGAGCACATGAGGAAGACCTGGGCTGCCCGCAAGCAGTCCAGTGTCCCGCCTTCCCCCGATGACCCTGGCTTGGGCACTGGAGAAATCCATCCCCACCAGTACGCTGTGATAGCGAGCAAAAACTCTGAGAATACTCTGAAATATGCTGAAAAAGCGCAAAACTCTGATGAAACAATGAAAAACTCTGAAAAAACCCCTGAAAAACCTCTGAAAACCTCTGAACAACCTCTGCCTGTCTCTGATCACTCTGCCTCCCTCTGCTCAATCTTTGCCCAACTTTGGCAATGTTCCTGAACAGAATAATCACATGTCTGATATTCCTGTCCGTAAGCAGTGTGTTGGAATGCATGTCCCTGCCACCATGACTGAAGCTGTTGAGGCACCTACTGCTGAATCCAAGCTTGCAGAAAACCATCCTGATGAAAGTGCTCCTGCTGAAACCAGTATGGCCCAAGCACCTGTAAAGTTTTTTGTACAAGGGTCATTCTCACAGCTCCACTACCAATTTGGGGATAATGCAGGTAAACAGTGTGTAGCTAACAGTTTAGCAGCAGTGATGATGAATGAGTTGAAAAGCATAACAACCTGGAGTAATGACAGGAAGAGTAATGATGTTGACACTGTTCTTCTTGAAGGCAACAAGTTGTACACTACTCTTAAAGATGGTGGTCAAATAAGTGGGAAAAGTGGATATCTGCTTCTTGATGAGTTGCCAAATGCATATGTAATGAAAGATGCACACTTCTCAATAAATTGTGGTCCAGCTTTCAGTGGCGCGGTTGGTGTTTTTGATGAGCCTGATGATTCAGATATGAGAGATATTAATGTACCACTGGACATAGCAATCCAAAGAGCACTGATGGATCATGATGCCTGCTTTGTCACTTTTGGTAGTAACACATGTGGTTGTCAAGCAGTGCGGCCATTTTGCTGTATTTGATCCTCACAAACGCAACAGTCAAGGTCATGTGGATGGAAAGACAGGTAAAGCTGTGGTTGTTTATCACTCTGACCACAGAGCGCTGTATGAGCACCTGGAGAAGCTGGCCCAACAACTGCTTCCTTATTTCCGCACACTTGAAGACATGCCATTTGAGGTCAGAGGAGTCACGGTGAGAATCACTGGCGACAAGGTGCAACATTGCGACATGCCAACCACCAAGGAAGACAATGTAATAGACAGCAATGTCAACAAAAGCCAAATACAGAGACCACTTTACAGTGCTGTGTTGAAGGGAGAACATACCAGTAAGAGACCAGCTACATGCACCAACTCCTTGTATGAACATGTGACCAAAAAGAAGAGAGATTCCTTTGAAGTAACCAATTCTGATGTGCAGACAACTGCAAACAGCCCACAACCAGTAAGTGCTATGAACACATCACATGGCAATGACACTGATAAAAATACAGATGTTGAGATAACAAATGTATCCAAGATGTCATTTCCATACAAGCCACTGAGTGCAGTGACAAAAGGAAGACTTTGTTCACAGATGGGTGTGAGAAGTGAGAATACAAAGCAGCTGCCACCTCAGGAAATGCCAGCTATGGGAAGAGTCTGTGAAACTAAATCAATTGCAGGTGATGGCAATTGTTTCTTTCGAGCTTTATCCTATGCCATTTCAGGAAGTGAGAATGGACACATGAAATTGCGCCGGGGAATCGTTGAGCACCTGGAAACACATGCAGCAGAATTCCACAACTACTTGAGAGCTGGCCGTTCCTCTATTCCAGATCATCTTAACAGTTCAAACATGAAATGCTCAGGTATGTTTGCCACTGAGATTGAAATCTGGGCAGCTGCTAACCTACTGCAGGTTGACATATACACATTTAATGCAGACAGATGGAATCATTACCCATGCATTCACATACCAGGTAACCATCAAGCAGGAAACAGAAGTGCTGAGGCCATTTACCTGAATCACAAGGATGGGAATCATTACGATGTTGTGACATGTGTAAAGGATGCACACAATGACTCCATATGTGCCTCATTTGACAAACAGGGCGGTCAAGATGAACAAAGTTCAGATGGAAATACAAAGAAAGAACAATATCATGCAGATCGCTGGTCAAGAAAGAGGAAGTTGAAGGCTTTGGAGGAAACCTATGCAGCGAAGAAAGAGGAGATTTCAGAGAAGAGAAAAGCAATGTATGTCACAACAAAAGCTAATCATCTAGAAAGAGAAAGAAAAAAATATGCAACAAATGAGCAATACAGAAATTCCACTAGGAATGCAAGTCACAGAAAGTACTATACAGACTTGGAGTATAAACACCATACTTGCGAGCGTAGTAAGAAAAGATATGCTTCTAACGAAGTGTTTCAACAGCATGTTCGTGAGCAGAGTAAGAAAAAATATGCTTCTGACCATGTGTTTCAACAAAGTGTTCGTGAGCAGAGTAAGAAAAAATATGCTTCTGTCCATGTGTTTCAACAAAGTGTTCGTGACCACAGTAAGAAAAAATATGCTTCTGACCCAGTGTTTCAGCAAAGTGTTCGTGACCACAGTAAGGAAAAATATGCTTCTGACCCAGTGTTTCAACAAAGTGTTCGTGACCGGAGTAAAAACAGATATGCAAATACACCAGATCTGAAGAAACGATTATGTGAGGCAACAATGCAGAAGTATCACACTGATGAAAAATTCAGAGATGCAATTAAAAGTAAAAAACGTGCCAGTGTTCAAAAGCAAAAGGACAGGAAATTTGACATTACTTGTGTCATAGAGGATTTCCATAAAACAGTAAAGAATGGCCCCGAATATGTCTGCTGTTGTTGCCACAGACTTCTCTTTAGGAACCAAGTCAAAGGCTGTATGAAAAACACATATTCTGCTGTGGGTTCTGATGGCAATGCACTTGCTGATAAATGTATAACAAGTACATATTTGCATGCATGTGATAAATTATGTGGAAAAACTTGCAGTTTTCAAGATGAGGCTTTTTCCAAATTGTGGATCTGTCATACATGTGATAGGCATCTTCTCAAGGGCCAAGTGCCTGCCCAGAGTGTTGCTAACAACTTGCATTTGAAACCCATTCCACCTGAGCTAGAATGTCTCAATGAGATGGAACAACACCTCATTTCTCTGCACATTCCCTTTGTCAGACTCATACCATTGAAGAAGGGAGGCCAGAACTCTGTGCAAGGACCAACTGTGTGTGTGCCATCCAATCTGTCACACGTGACCAGCATCTTGCCAAGGAATGAAAGTGAGGATAAATTGGTGAGGATGAAACTGAAACGTAAATTGACCTACAAAGGACACTATCAAGACATGCATGTGGATACTGCAAAAATCAAAAATGGTCTGAATTATCTAATACTCAACAATACATGGTACAAGGATGTGAGTATCAACCCAAACTGGATCAACACATTAGAGGAAACAGAGAATGAAACAATTGAAGATGAGATGACTGAAAGTGATGAAAAAGTTGAAGATGATGATGCACCAGAAATACAAGATTTTTCACACATTAAAGACCAGCATGGGATGTTTGCATCCTCTTGTTTGCAACCTGTGGATTTGGGTCAAGAGATACTAGATCAGCATTTTGATGGCATTTTATCCATTGCCCCAGCAGAAGAGAATTCTCCAATTAGACTGTTGTCTGATGGCACAAATGAACCCAAATGTTTCCCAGTCTTATTTCCCAAAGGAGCACCTACTTTTCACGATGAGCGCCCAGAAAGAATAACTCTATGCAAATATTTCAATCAACGAATACTTAATGCTGATGGCCGTTTTGCTCAAAACACTGACTATTTATTCTATGCTCAATATATGTCAGAACTGAATCAAATACTGTCAAATGTGTCAATAGCACTGAGAAAAGGAACAGACAAAGGTTTGAAGCAAAAGGTTACCACAGACATGCTTACAGACCTGGAATCTTTGAAAAATTCTGCATTTTGATGAGGGTTACAAATTTCTTGCCTATCAGAGGAACACCTCCATTTTGGGAAGCAGCACAGAAAGATGTGTTTGCGATGATAAGACAGCTTGGTATTCCTACATGGTTCTGTTCATTTAGCTCTGCTGACATGAGATGGCCTGAAATGCTGAATGCTATGCTAAGGCAAGAACGTAAACAAGTGAACCTGGAAGACCTTTCATGGCTAGACAAATGTGCATTATTAAAACACAATCCAGTAACTGCAGCCAGGATGTTTGACTACCGATGGCATTGCTTCCTAAGAGATGTTATCCAGAGCCCTGCAGCACCAATAGGCAAGATCACAGACTACTTTTATCGAGTGGAGTTTCAGATGCGTGGCTCACCCCACATACACGCGTTATTTTGGGTTGACAAAGCTCCAAAAATAGACAAAGACTCTGATGCAAAAGTTGTAGAGTTCTGTGATAAATATATCACATGTCAAATGCCATCTGATCCGGACCTGTTGGATTTAATTGATGTGCAGAAACATAGTGAATACCATGCAAAATCTTGTGACAAAAACAATGCAAAGAAGAAGAAGGAAGGAGAAATACATTGCAGATTCAACTTTCCAAGACCTGTCTCAGAGCGCACATTTATCACCAGACCAGGTATTGATGCAGAATTTAAGGGACAACAAGAGACTAGCTCTGAAACACGTGAAGGGGAAATTCTTTTCCGCCCAGTTGTCATGGAAACTGAAAACATTGAGAAACTGTTTGAACAAATGAAAACTGTACTCTCAAACTGTGAACAAAGACAGAAGTTCCACTCTGCTGAGCATTTTTTTAAATATTTTGGCATATCACAAGAATTGTTTCAGAAAGCAAATTGTCAGCTTACCAAACGGACGAGCATCGTACTACAACGGAAACCACAAGATGTTTGGATAAACCAGTACAATCCTGATCTACTTCGCTGCTGGCAAGCAAACATGGACATTCAGTTTGTTGTTGATGCATATTCATGTGTCGTGTACATTATTTCATATGCCCTCAAAAGTGAACGAGAAATGGGACTGCTGCTTGATCAGGTTCAAAAGGAGGCCATGAATGGAAATTTAGAGGCCAGGGAGTCAATGAAAAAAATTGGCACAGTTTTCTTGCAAAGCCGACAAGTTTCAGCACAAGAATGTTGTTACAGATTAACGGGCCTACCACTCAAACACTGTTCACGTGGCACACAGTTCATACCAACTGGTGAACATCCTGTCAGAATGAGTGTACCATTGAGTCAACTTAAACAGCAACATGATAACAGTCAGACTGACGACCAGCAGTTATGGATGAAAAACATTGTGGACTGATACAAAAACAGACCAGACACGCCACCATTTCTAAACATGTGCCTTGCAACATTTGCCTCAGAGTACAGAGTTCTTCCTAAATCACAAATCCCCAAAGGTGATAATAGTAATGTGATCCAGTTGAAAAATAACTTTGGCTTTGTTACCAAAAGAACAAATGAAGAGAAACCTGCTGTGATCCGTTATCCAAGATTGTCACCAATGAAGCAGTCTGAAGCCTACCACCACAGCATACTATTTTTGCCCCATTATTTGGACTGCCAACTGAAACCTGCACAGTTTGAAACATACAAAGACTTTTATGACCATGGTGCTGTGAACAATGAGAACGACACATTGGAGAATGTCAAATCTATAGTGGGTAGAAACCGTGCTCTGTTTGAGAAAGAAGCTGACCAAATAGATGAAGCGGAAAAGATGTTGAAAGAAAATGGGGAACTGGAAGATGCATGGTCACAGATTTGCCCACAAGCTGAGCTTGAAAGACTGGAATGTCAAAAATTAACAGAGGAAGACACCAATGACACAAATGATGAACAGTGCAGTAATGATAACATCCCAGATCTACAGCCAAATAAACAATCTGTTTACACAGTAGAAGCTAATGGAACTCAAATGACAAGAGCTGATGCTTTACAGTTGTTACGATCTTTGAATGAGGAGCAGTCTGCAGTTTTCTACAAAATTCGACAGTGGTGTTTGCAGAAAGTCAATGGTGAGAATCCTCAGCCCCTAAAAGTATTCATTACCGATGGAGCAGGAACAGGCAAAAGCCATTTGATCAAGGCTATATATTATGAGTCAACTAGAATTCTCAAAAGACTCCATCCTGATCAACCAGATGCCACTACTGTTGTACTAACAGCCCCAACGGGTGTAGCTGCCTACAACATAAATGCAAATACTATACATAATACATTTTCAATCGGAACAGACCTGTCCCTACCCATCAAAAACTTGACAGAAGAAAAAATAAACTCTTTGCGTGCAAAACTAGGAAACCTTGAAATATTGATCATCGATGAAATATCTATGGTTGACCACAGACTTTTAACATATGTACATGGAAGATTGAGACAAATCAAGCAACCAGGTGACAACACCGCATTTGCTAAAGTGTGTATTCTTGCCGTCGGAGACTTTTATCAGTTGCCCCCAGTGAAAGGTTCTGCTTTGTACAATGACTTCAAGTACATAAACCTATGGGAGGATGAATTCCATATTGCTGAGCTGACTCAAATAGTCAGGCAAAAGGACTCAGACTTTGCTCATGCCTTGAATCGCATACGCACTCATACAAAGGACACACCTCTTCAAGACTGTGATGTTGAAATGCTCAAAAGTTGTGAAACTGGAGAAGACAACGACGCATTGCACATTTATGCTACAAATAAAGAGGTTGATGATTATAACCTGAAACGCTTAAATGTGACCTGTCCAGAGTCTGTCATCATAGAAGCACGTGATTATGAGAGAAATGCTGAGACAGGAAGACTTCAGATAAAGGATGGTCACCATCACAAGGTTTACAATACTTGTCTCCAGAAATATATCCATGTAGGAATAGGAGCTCGTATCATGTTGCTGAAAAACATCGATGTGTCTGATGGACTCGTAAATGGTGCTTTTGGAACTATTGCAAAAATGGTGAATGCCAATCAAGATAGTGAAGACAATGAGCAAAATTTCCCAACTTCCATCCACGTGGCATTTGATGACCCCAGGGTTGGTCAAAAACAGCGGGCAAAAACACGCACCATTGACCCTGAAGGGAGAATGATAACCATCCTAGAACCTGAGGAAGAACATGTTACCCGTAACGGAGGCTTACGCAGACAATATCCAATAAGGTTGGCATGGGCATGCACTATCCACAAAGTACAAGGCTTAACCATTGACAGAGTTGTTGTGTCTCTCAAAAAGATTTTTTCCTCTGGACAAGCATATGTCGCTCTAAGTCGTGTCACAAGTCTAAGTGGCTTAACAATTGAGGACTTTAAAGAATCTGCCATTTATTGCAATGCAAAAGTATCAGAAGCAACTGGCAAAATGCAGCCATTTATACCACGTCTCTCTTCCACCAACACCACACAATCTGCTTTCACCATCATATTGCACAACACTCAAAGTCTTAAAGCTCACTTTCCAGATGTTGAAACTAATACTGTAATGAATAATGCTGATTGCATTTGCCTTACAGAGACATGGTTAGGAGTTGATGACCCACCACAGCAGCCTTGTCTTACAGGCTTCCAGTTCACACATGCTTCTCGAGGTCAAAGTTATGACAACACTCATCCACAATTGCAACACTTGAAACAAGACTCTCATGGTGGAGTTGGAATATATCATTCAGTGACAAAAGATGTTCAAATATGGCCTACAAAGTGCTACAATATTGAATGTCTGATATTTCAAGTGAAGAGCATTAACTTGACTGCTGCTGTTGTTTACAGACCCGCAAGTTATCCTGTTGCCATCTTTTGTCAACATCTAAAACAACTGATTGACCTCATTGATCAATGCCCTGGCATGAAAATCATTATGGGAGACTTTAATGAAAATGCACTGGATAATGGTAAGCTGGTGAGATTTTTCACTGTACATAATTACACCCAGTATGTACAAACAGCAACAACTGACAAAGGCACTTTAATTGATCATGTTTATGTGAAAGATGGTGCTAACATACTTGTGGATGTGCTGCCAATTTATTACAGCTATCACGAAATGGTACGTATTGCAGTTCTGTAGATTTATCTTCATAGTACACATTATTGAATATTGCCATTATCATTGTCATCTGTCTCTAAGTGTGTCACAAGTTTGCACATGCAGTTTGTAAATAATTTCAACATAATTTATTTTTGAGGACAGATTATACTATGTTTTTAAAATGGGATTGTCTTTTATGTCATTATTCTCTTTCTTGCATCAAAACTATATATTAATTTTTAATGTAGAAATTGAGCATTATTCTGCTGAAAAAAATACCTTGGGAGACTCCAATGGACCCCATAAAGACTAGCGACCACTTTGTTGGAGCTAGCGGGGATCCAAATTAAAGATAAATGGAGTCTCCCATTATTTCAATGCAGACATGCTCAGCAATGAAATACACACTGATGTGTACATGTTTTAATACCAAATGACAAAATCAATTTAACTGATTATTTGTACATCCAAGACTGCTGATGCTTCCAGTATATTACACCTACCATGCCCGGGAACATAATGCACTTTTATAGCCTTTCTTTCCACCACTGTTAATATTACCCTTGTTATTGTCATTTTTATATTTGAGGAAGCTTACAACACACAAGCACACACACACACACACACACAGACACACACACGCACGCATACATACACGTCCTGAACTATCACACTGAGGCAGCATCCCATATCAATCCAGTAACTAGACTACTTCTCCTTCAACAGGTAAACCTCCATCATTTGACTTATCATGTCTTTCTTATTTGTATGACTGGCTGTTAATTCATATAGTACAGTTAACTTGTTTCATGGAAAAACAATCATTCATTCTTTCTTTCTTTCTGTACCTGTTTTGCCTTCTCTTTTATATCATGACATATGACTCAAAATATCTCCTCATTACAATTATTTTCTTACAGAAACCTTAACCTGTGGAGAAGCATCCAGTATTCCCCATCAAAAGCTGTGGAACCTACACCTGTTTGAACACCACATCCTAATCCAAAGATTCATATGAAGCTAAAGTTGTCCAGAATACCTTCAATCACAAGTTCAAGGCCACATAAAAAGGTAAGTAACTCATTTTAACACACTGATCACATTCACATGCTTTTCATGCTAAATATGCCACTTACAATTCCTAATCCTATGTCCTGTATCTACCTCAAATTGTTTCCATAAATTATAGCCATGTCTGTATCTATTAGGAGCCCAGACATCATCTCCAAATTCATCTGGAACTCCCCTGGGCAGACCGTCAACTATGTACAGAAAGCCCTCTTCGTTACTTGGGGCACTTTCATTCTCCTGTTGCACTACAATAATCAACATGCAGGATTTTGCCCTGGCAAAACTACTGGATTGCTTCTTCAATCAGGAAAAGGTGGGCCATGATTGTTGGTAAAAGTTAACCTGTTTACTAACCTTGCCCATAGATGTGCCATAATTACTAATTCTACAAATGTTTTCTTTCAGACTTTCCCAAGCCAGTGTTATGATGTGCAACATCAGGACTGTGGGCAAAGACAACGGGACTCATGATTACGTTGTCTAGTGTGGTCTACCATGTCTGTGCTCAAAATAATCAAATATCATATATTCAGCACTGACGTGACCCTTGACAGGACCCTTTCCTTCAAGAATCATTTAAAAGGAACAGCAGCCAAGGTGAAGTCCTGGAACAACTTGCTCAGCAAGCTTGCTGGTGCAAAATGGGGTATTTCAACCTCCACACTACGAACCTCAGCAATATTGTGTCCCTGTTTGGTCCAGGTCATACACCATGTGGACACCCAGCTTAACACAACCATGCAAATGATTACTGGAACAATACGCACAACACCACTCCCTTGGCTCCCCGTTCAATCAAACATTCCACCCCCACACATCCGGCGAGCAGACTCCCACCACCTACCAATCTATGAAGATATCTTCAACCCATCCAGACGGCCTAGAAAAAGGAGTGGGTGTCCCAGGAGGTTCCCAATAAACACCCGATGTTAGACCCTTCTCAACAGGTCCCTGACCTCCCAAGGAGACAGTGGTCAACCCTCAACAGGTTCAGGACTGCACATGGCTTGGCCAGCCTTCACAGATGGGGCAGCAGCCCTAACCCATTGTGTGCTTGTGGAAAAGAGCAGACAATGGAACACATCATTGAAGCCGGCCCTCTCCAACGACTGAGGGGAGGATTGGCCACCCTCCACACAGCAGACCAGGAGGCAACTGAAAGACTTTGTATTTCCTAAATAAATAGCACTTTTTTTGGGGACATTGACTCATGACATACAACATCTTGAATGTTTTATTTGAATGCTGAATTTTGTAAGGGGAAAATTTGGATACGCCAGGTTGTATTCACATATCTCTCTCTCTCTCTCTCTATATATATATATATATATATATAACATCTGTCAAGTAACCATATATGTTCATGCTTAAGGACACACACAAACAACAAAATGTGTGTTTTGGTATTTTTGCAAAAGGTTCTTGTTTATTGATATTATAATGATGACTGCTTTCTTTTTATTATTATTATTAGTTTTTATTATTTCATTTTCTTTTTTAACAATATGCCAACATTATGTCTGTTTTCGATATTTGGTGTTTACTTTGATATTACAAGACATTACATGTAATTCATTGTCCAAACAAAGACATGTATTGCAATGGTGTGGAAATGCTGTGTTGCCTTGATGTGGATGTACACTCATGACTTTTCAAATATAGTGCTAATTCATGCTTTTAATAATAAGAAAAGTATTAATTATTTCATATTCATATAGCTCATTCCATTGAAAAAATACATTACTTTTTTTTCCTCATATGACTGACACTGCCATATTTTCACATGGGATGTATTTCAGTTACAGTGTGAAACTGTTAATACAAGTAGTTAAAACAAAATGGAGTCCCTGTATTCATTGTTCATCAGACACCTTCTGCAGATTTAGAAAACAGATTTTACTCAGAACCCAAACCAATTCATTTCCTGTCAGGCTTTTACTGTAAAATGTGGCCAGGAAAATATTGAGTAACAACAATGAGATCTAGCTCAAATTTTGCAATTTCCCCCTTGTGTCAATTTTGTGTTACTGCAAAAGTAGTTTGACTGACATATGGATGCAAATGTCTGCTATGAGTAAAATGTCAGATATTAGGATTAAATAAGTTATCCACAACATTAGCATTAAAAATAGCATTTGTAGTGTTTAATCTATGAAGTTCAAAATTTTGGACAATTTCCAAAAAAGTGCAGAGCTGTACAATTGACTTGTGTGAAAGCAAAAAAGTGGTTCCCAGATTTCAAGCCATTACAAGTTCTCATTTTCAAATGATTAGCCTGTAAATAATGCCTCCAATAATGCCTGCTGCTGATAATAATCGTAGTAATAATAGGCTACTAGCCTATTGACCGGGACCTCTGCTGGTGACTTAACATTATAGATGCTCAGGGAACGTAAAGTTTTTCCACAAAATGCATTCACGCACTCAAGCTAAAATGACAATTATATGCCTATCACATCCTTCCAAACAACCAGCTCTTATACTTTCACAGAAATAAAATAGATGTGAATCATATGGTGTAGAAAAGACAGCGGTAGGCTATAATATAAGAAGTTATGGTTAGCACACTAAAGTTTTATTCTGAAGTTGTTACACTTAACTTCCGCTTCCGGTCCGTCATTGTCACAGTTATATAAAAAAAAAAAAAAACAGAAAAAAAACAAATGAATTTGCAGAAATCAAAATTGGGCCGTTTTTTCAATTTGGTTTTTCCGTAATTTGGTTTTGAAAGAGAAAACGGGAAAACGGAAGCACTTCTGTTATTTCGTTTTGTGTCTCAAAATGGAATAACGGGAAAACGGCCGTATTTCCTTAAATCCATTTTATTTTGAAAACAAAATATCAAACTATCAAAAGGTACACGGACCCTCACTACCACATAATACCACTTCATGCAAATGAAGCTATTATGTCATGTATGAATAAAAAAGCCTGCATGTGCACATGTTGTCATAGTTATGTGACTTTTGAGGTCACGTGAATATATTTAGAATGGTTTGATAATTTGCCACTTAGACCATGGGGAGGAGACCAGCTGAGTAAACTGATCTGTGGATGAGAAACTTGCAACTGAAGAAGTTACCCCACCCCGGCCTAGACACTGGGGAAGTTAGGGAATCTTGAGGTCACGGGATGAGGGAACTTCTCGGATGAAGATCCAGATTAAGACAGTCTGTATCTTGATGGAGGTGGTGCAGGGGTGGAGGTGGGCTGGGAGTTTTGCTGAAATGACAGCTGGATGACAGCAGAGAGAGAAATTTGACAGCTAATGACAGATTGGTAGAGAACAGGGAGAGGCTGGCAGACTGTGACTTGTTGAAATATGTGAAGAAGGGTGGAGCAAGAGGATAGTGGGAAAACAGAGAAGTGGCTTTGAGGTATACTTACGTAAAGAGATGGTCTTCCTGTCTGAACTTTCACTTACCTTCATTTAGGTAAAATCATAATAGTACACTCACATCTGTGTCTTTAGCCTTACAGAATATTTTACAGCCTCTCCCATACACATCCATTATTATCTCCAGATCTCTCCCAAAATTATCATGATCATGGAACTGTGATTGCTTAAACATTAAAATACCTATTGAAAGTTTGAAATACGCATCAATAGGTAAAATTTCAATTTATGTTTTGATGTTCAAATGGAGTCTCTATGTGAAAGTATACCACAAATGTTATTAGCATGTAGGCTAGCTGAAAACCCGATTTCAAGAAATGTGTGACTTGGAAAGAGCATGTATTGCTTGGAGCTTTCAGGGACAGAGTGGGGAACGTCTTGCACTACGGCAGATGAGGGTCACGGTGGGTGGTGAGGGTCATGGTGGCTGGTTTGGGGCGGAACAGGTTAGAACCCGCAGATTGCCGCTCGCGGCTATATTTAGGGTTCTAACCCCGAAGGGGTAGAACCCTTCTAAGATTGTACCAGTTTATTATTATTATTATTAGGGTTCTAACCCCGAAGGGGTAGAACCCTTCTAAGATTGTACTGGTTTATTATTATTATTATTTTTTTTTTTTGTTGTCTGCCGCTTGAGCTCAAATTCCCGTGAGCTGGAATGAGCCAGAAACCTGACACTTGGCCCAATGATTGGAAATGATGTTCATCAACTTTTATTAAAATATGAGCCCAGTTGGCCACATGGTGGCGCTGTAATTAAGGCTTAAAAATGACTTTTTTGGGAGGCCACGCCCCTCACACCATAAGTCCGAATGACTTGAAACTTGACACACAGGTCCAGCTCAATGTGCTCTACAAAAAAGCCTCAAGGACCATTAAGCTCCGCCTGACTAAATTTTTTGCTAATTTGCATAATTTGAAAAACAGTAACATGACATAAACTTTTACAATTTTAATTCAATCAACACCAAAGTTGGTACACGGCTTTGGGGGATGACACGACACATTTCTATTATAAATGAACCAGATTGGTCAAAAAACATGGCCGCCACGGACCAATGAATCTTTGCTGAGGGCGGAGCTTAGAATTGATTGGCCATAACTTCCACACCCTTTGACCTATCATCACCAAACTTGGTGGGTAGGTCCACAATGAGACTTGGAAGCTGCCTACCAAAGCATTTTGAGCTCAGCCTATAGGGGGCGCTATAAATGCCACACATCTGTATCTCAAAGACCATTGGATGGAATTTCACCAAATTTGGTATGCATGCTCTAGGGGTGGCTATTAACTAATATCTTGATTGCCATGTTGATAGGTGAAAGTGGGCGTGGCCTATTCGTCATTAACCGTCATAATTTGCGTTTTATTAATTTATGACCAGCTGGAAGGACCTAGGGACATGAAACGTGGTACATGGACTATAAATGACATCCAAATACTGCTCAAAAAATTTGGTCCCAATCAGCCTTATGGGGGCGCTATAATTATCTCCAGATTTCTCCCAAAATTATCATGATCATGGAACTGTGATTGCTTAAACATTAAAATACCTATTGAAACTTTGACATACGCATCAATAGGCGAAATTTCAATTTATGTTTTGATGTTCAAATGGAGTCTCTATGTGAAAGTATACCACAAATGTTATTAGCATGTAGGCTAGCTGAAAACCCGATTTCAAGAAATGTGTGACTTGGAAAGAGTATATATTGCTTGGAGCTTTCAGGGACAGAGTGGGGAACGTCTTGCACTACGGCAGATGAGGGTCACGGTGGGTGGTGAGGGTCACGATGGCTGGTTTGGGGCGGAACAGGTTAGAACCCGCAGATTGCCGCTCGCGGCTATATTTATTATTATTCTTTCTCCAAATGAATTGCCTTTTTGGGAGGCTTAACATACCCGAAAACTCATGAAACTTTGCACACATCTCAGAACTGGTGAAAAATTTGATATTTTAAGGGTCTCGTGTGCGGGTTCCAAAAAATGGCTCAGTAGCGCCCCCTACAAAAGTTTGAGGAAACAGCCCCTGAAGCTGGTTTAACCTACATGTATGAAACTCGGCAGGCTTATGTAACGCCCAGAGACGTACAAAAAAGCCTCTTGGAGGCATGCTCTAAACCCAACAGGAAGTCAGCCATTTTGAATTTACTGTGCAATTTTGGTGCATTTTTGGCCATTTCCAGGGGTCATAAATGAACGAACTAGTCCTAGAGATTTCAACCGATCGACTTCAAACCTTGGTCTGTCCCATCCCAAGACCTTGAAGATGAAAAGTTATCAAAAGCTTGAGTTTTCGTCAATGCGTGTGACCGTGGGATGGCGTCAAAGTTAGGGGTCTCGCCACTAAACAGGAAGTAGTTTATAACTCCAGCATACATGGTCCAATCTTGCCCAAACTTCACAGGATTGATGACAGTCCCACCCTGAACACATCTACATGTCAATAATTAGAGCTAAACATAGCGCCCCCTACTGGCAATGGGAAATGTCATGTTTTAGACTTTGATGTACATCTCCTACAGAGTTGACCAGATCCACTTCAAACTTGGTGAAAAAAGTCATAAGACGTTGATGATGCTTTATTGTGGAAACTGTGAGTTTTCGTCAAAAGGCGTGGCCACGGCCTGGTGGCGAACTTTGATGTTTCACCGTGATGATAAACGTTGCTGTAACTTGACTCCACGTGGGAATATCTTGCCAAAACTTCACACATATGATGACAGTCCAGCCCTGAACACATCTACAGAGGAATTTTGAATCACCGCCATAGCGCCACCTTCTGGCAACAGAAAGCTACTTTATACATTCTTTGATGTCCCGCTTCTAGCAGGTTAATCAGACCCACCTCCAACTTGCTGGTCTAAGTCCTTAGACCTTGATGATGCTTTAAAATGAAGCTTTTTAGTTTTCATCAAACGCTGTCACCATGGCGCCACCTTGTTCGCCATCAAACACTATGTTGTTTTGAATGGACAAGGGATGCTTAAAAACTCACCAAACGTGGCATACACATCACAGGTCACAAGTCCTGTTGTCTGATGTGATTTTTGTGCTTTGATGCACCAAGATGGCTCAACATCGCCCCCTAGAATATTTCAATTAAGCAGCTCCTGAAGCTGGTTTGACCTGCATGTATAAAACTTGGTAGGTACCTGAAACACTCTGTCACGTACAAAAAAGCCTCTTGGAGTCATGCTCCAAACCCAACAGGAAGTCTGCCATTTTGAATTTACTTGTGCCACTTTTGTGCATTTTCCCCCATTTCCAGGGGTCCTAAATTAACGAACTAGTCCTACAGATTTTAACCAATCAACTTCAAACCTTGGTCTATCCCACCCCAAGACCTTCGAGATGAAAAGTTATTAGAAGCTTGAGTTTTTGTCAATGCGTGTGACCGTGGGATGGCATCAAAGTTGGGGGTCTTGCCATGAAACAGGAAGTAGTATATAACTCCAGCATACATGGTCCAATCTTGCCCAAACGTCACAGGACTGATGACAGTCCCAACATTACCATATTTCCTGATACTTATAGTACCACCTAGTGGCGACAGGAAGTAGATCTCATCTAACACTTATCTTTCAATTCATCTGAAAGTTATATACTTTGGTGTATATTTGTGCATTTTTGCCCATTTCCAGGGCTTGTAAATTAACTAACTTGATATGCAAAGTCACTCCTGCATGCAATGTCTAACTTTGACAGAAATGAATTGACACATCAGAAGACGTCGTGCCAGCCCCCCCGAGTTGCGTGAAGGTGCGAGGGCCCGTTCATCGCTGCTTGCAGCTTTAATTATTAGGGACCAAGCCCAGAGGCAGAGGGCGAGGACCCTATTGTTTTTGGTGCGTTTGTTCTTTCTTTCTCCCGCCGCCTCTTTGAACTGGAATTTGACCCCCTAAACATGCTCAAAAACTCACCAAAATTGGCACGCACATCAGAACCGGTGAAAAATTTTAGAAAATCATGAAATTAACCCCTAAAGTGCCAAAATGGGCTCTCTAGCGCCACCTAGGCACACAAAAATGGCCACTACGGCCTGTAGGAACGTCGTAGAAACATGAAACCAAAACTGCCGTGTTCGTCTCATGAACACACACTGACACCCCTGACCTAAATCCAACAGGAAGTGAGCTATTTGCCCTTTCAAAGTAAGATTTTGCCTTAAAACTGCCTTTCCTAAAAAATCTTCTTCTCATACACCGTTTATCCTATCGGCTTCAAACTTGCAAAGATGACAGATCAACTCCTTCTAATCAGATCTTATTTATAACTTTTTCATTACTCGATTAGTTTGGATTTTATGGCCTCCTAAAGGTGAGATGTCAGAAAAACGCCCTGACAATCTTCGAAAGCTGTCCCATAGGAAATGAATGGCAGCAGGGAGGAGAAAGAGACCAGTCTTTGGGCTTTTTCTAGCCTTTACAGCATCTCCATACTTTGTGCTACAGACTTCATTCCAACTCTCAACTGTTGCCACAGGTCTCATCTATTCAGTCATGTTTTCATCTTTTTCATATCTTTTACCGTTTTTAATCTGTGCCTCTCAAAGTACCATGAGCAAAAGTGGAGAAATTGTCAGAGGCCGTTTACACGTACATGGTGATTTTGATAAACGGAGACATCCTCCTTCGTTTGTGCCCTTCGTTTACACGCAAACGGAGATTTCTCCTCTGAAAACGAGTCTTTCTAAAAACTCCGGCCAGAGTGGAGATTTTGGAAAACTCCGGTTGCGCGTTTGCATGTAAACTGAGATAAACGGAGATAAACGGAGATAAACAAAGTTATAGGCAGCCGATGTCACAGTATACGCCGTAACTTGCGCCTGTGTCAAAAGTGCGACCTATGTTGCTATGGTGACAATGGATACATGGAAGGCTTGAGCTTCTCGTTACACTGCCACCTACAGGTTTGGCGTGCTCTTGTGTATATATCCACGGGTAAGTGTAAACAAAGATCTTTTTGAAAACGAAGACGGTGAAATGTACGTTTATGAAAATAGCCGGCAACGTGTAAACAGCCTCTCAGTTTATAATGGGTGTGTATTGCACGGAATGCTGTGAGCTAGAGTGGAGAGGCTCTAAAAATCGTCTAAAACTTTTGTCTTTAACTCGCTGCCATGGCCACAATTTTCACTGTACAGACACAATTTATACCACAAAACGTAGGAAAATTTGTCCTGCTCACAGATATGTTGACATGGAATCTCTCACATGTACACATTTTTGCTGAGTGGCTCCAAAGCGAAGGGAGTGCCGATTTTTTTCTCATTCACTCCCATGTAAACTCAGAGGAGAAATTTCTGGAAAGAGATGGGGTGCAACACATTTTAAACTTGCTCCAGTGACCACATTTTTGACTGTAGAAATATAAAACACGACACGTGCGTTCACGAGAAGTGGCTGTCTCTCACCATCACTTTATTTTCTTCATTGGACCAACGGTTTGGGTATGGGAAGAACTTGTTTGAGGAGTTAAAACCCATATTAAACAGCCTTTGCTGATCTGCTCTCTCATGAGCTCTGTGTTTTTTGGCAACAATTACATCGTAGGCAACTGGACATTTGATTTTGTCTAGAAGACGTTTCGCCTCTTATCCAAGCGGCTTCATCAGTTCTCAACGCATCGGTCTGACTAGTCCTCACTAGTCTGACAAACAGTGGAGTAAGACTCAGGTTTTTAACCTCTGTGGAGGTGTACACCCACCACCCTCATAAGACAATACTTCGTTAGTGGAGTTTCACTGGACCATTGTTTGGGTCAGGTGAGTCACACTAGTGAACAACAGTCGTTAGGAGTGAGTGGGGCCACTGGTGAGCAACAGTCGTTAGGCATAATGTGTGGTTACCAGTGAACGACTGTCGTTGTGTTTCTCTGAGCCACTTGAGGTTAGTTTCGGGCAGTCTTTGTTGTTCAATCTCTTAGGTACAGCAGCAAGGGCCGCATTGTAAATGGGGGATAGGTGGTGTCTCAGGCCACCTCCCCTATTTAGAGACGGCTTCTCTATTTTAACGTAGATGGATTCTTTCACCCCTCTTTCGAACCATCTGTCCTCTCTGTCCAAGATTTTCACATTGCTGTCCTCAAAGGAGTGAGCCTTCTCCTTTAGATGTAAATAAACAGCAGAAACTGGACCTGAGGAGTTTGCCCTTCTGTGTTGAGCCATGCGCTTGTTTAATAGTTGTTTAGTTTCACCAATGTATGAGTCCTTGCATTCTTCACTGCATTGGACAGCATATACCAAGTTGCTTTTTTGAGTGTGTGGTACCCTGTCTTTGGGGTGTACCAGTTTTTGCCTGAGTGTGTTACTTGGTTTGAAACACACAGGGATTTGATGTTGGTTGAAAATTCTCCTGAGTTTGCCAAAATGGAATTGACCTGGATAAATGAGAATATCCACAGACAATGAGCTCTGTGTGCACCTCAGGTGCAGGCAAGTCATTAATCGCCATGACAACGGCTGCACCCACAGACATGCACACACAGCTCTGTCTGTCTGTGTGTCTCACAATCTTTAAAGGACAGATTACAGCAGCAGAAACTTCATTTGAAACAGCAAATACACATTATTAACCCCTAAAGTGCCAAAATGGGCTCTCGAGCGCCACCTAGGTACACTAAAATGTGCTGTCTCGGTCTGTCTCTGCTCTTCTGCCAAGTGCACATAGCAACCGTTGTCACACACAAACTCACAGAAACATGGTGTGTGTGTGTGTCTACATCTTACATTCAGACATGACAGGGGCAGCATCTCCATTTTAACCCTTTAGGTGCCAGAGTTAATTGAGGAAAATATTCCATTTTCATTTCAACATTTCAAAAGGCTGAGGCTTGAAAGTGGTGACAGATAAAGCCATGCTGTAAATGACAAAACCATTCATCATGACCCAAAGTTTGTGATAGGAGTAAATTAACTCATCTAATTTGCATATTGTGGCATCACCAGCCGGCAGCCATATTGGATTTCATAAATCTCAGTAAGACAACATTTTGAACATATTTACACAGTAGATTTATTTTGTTTTGTGTTGTTGTTGTCGTCTCATCCTCAAAATAAAGAAACAGCAATCAGATGGGAGTAAATTAACTCATCTAATTTGCATATTGTGGTGTCACTAGGCGGCGGCCATTTGGATTTAATAAATCTCAGTAAAACAACATTTTGAACATATTTAAAATGTCGCAAACCTACTTTTTTGAACTCCTCCTAGGCAATTTCACCGATTTGCACCAAACTTTGCACACAGCATCTGTGGACTCTTCTGACAAAAAGTTATTAAAAGAATTTTGATATTCCAAAGAATACTGACGTTATTAAATAGCAGCTTCCTGCAGATTTGGTACAAAACAGGAAGTGTTGCATATCTCCACATTGGTGTGTTTGAATGACATGAAACTCAGTTTACTACTTCCCAATGAGCCCCTGAGGCTCTGTGCAAAATGTCAAGTGATGACCACCAGGTGGCGCTCTTTAAATTGAAGTATTTTATATCTCCACATCCGTTGCTCGGATTAACACGAAACTTAGAACAATTATTGTCAATGCCCTCCTGAGGATATCTGACAAAGGAGTTACCGATCTGCCACTAGGAGGCGCTCTGGTGGCAGTCTAACTTAATATTTGGCACTGTGCCAACACCATAACACTTATGGAAATGAAATTGATAGGGGTGGTATAGACTGGCCCCTGTAACTCACACAGCAAAAATGACCAGCAGATGGCACTATTTTCAATGCAAAAGCGTTTTTGGCCCACAACTCCCACGTAACATGTCGCACGTTTTGAAACTTTATATCTAAGTGTTCCCTGAAGTCAGCTTAATTGTGTGTTGTAAGGCACGCCCACTTTTGCATTAAATTTCCATTTCCAAAAACGCGAACAATGAAAAACATATTTTTTCGAACTCCTCCTAGGCAATTTGACTGATTTGCACCAAACTTTGCATGAAGCATCTGTGGACCCTTCTGACAAAACGTTATCAAAAGAATTTTGATCGTCCATAAAACGCCCAAAATATAAAACAACAAATTCCTGCAAATGGTGTTCAAAACAGACAGTCTTTCATATCTTGACCAAATACAGTCTGATTACCACAACACTTTTGCTAATTGTGTTCCATGGCCCAATGAGGGATTGTGCAAAATTCGGTGCAAATCAGCCAATAGGTGGCACTCTGGTGGCAGTCTAATCAATGTGAATGGAAGTAAATTGGAAAATCTTCAAATCCTCTTCAAAACTCATCGACTTTCAACCTCTTCTTGTCCCTCATACTTTGAGCTAGAGACACCATTTCAACTTTTAAAGAGTCAGAAGACCTTGAACTATTGGGCCTGTATTCAGCTTCTACTTTTTGGAAAAATACATACGTGGGTGGGGTGCCTACCTGTATACTGGAAATGTGAGTAAGAGATAACGTTTATTTTTTAATTTATTACAGCTGACAAGACATCTAGGTGCAGGCCCCCCGACGGCAGCATGCCCCGACGTGCGTGGACTGCGAGGGCCCGTTCATCGCTGCTTGCAGCTTTAATTATTATTATTATTCCGACATTTCATGTCCCAATTTCGCCCCTTTCCCAAATTTCAAAATGTTTATAACTTTCCACATTCATCCGGCCACAACCGAAATTCAATATTTTTGGGCAGTTGCACATGGTCGACGCGAAATGCCGAAATAGCGCCCCCTACAAATTTTCAAAATGTTCTCCCCATTGGGGTTAGTTTGTCGTAGGCAAACAAAATTTGGTACGCACATGTATCATACGAAGACGCACAAAAAAGTCCCTTGACATCATGGTAAAATTCCAACAGGAAGTCGGCCATTTTGTTTTGAATTTTTTCGTTATGGCAATTTCCACCACTGACATTTGAACGAACTCCTCCTAGGGATTTCCTCCTGTCCTCCTGTCGACTTCAAAGTTTGTACAGATCATCCTGAGAACATGCTGATCAAAAGTTATTAAAAGCTTTTCTCTATGCTAAGGGGCGTGGCCGCTAGGGCGTGACAAATTTTGGCGACTTTTCGTTTTCTTGCCATCGAATTTCAAACGGCTCTCCCGCCCACATACTTGATCTCAGCAGCTTCAAACTTGCTGGACATGATGATGGCTCCGTAATGAACGCTCTGATATGTTAATATCCCACCTTACTCATAGCACCCCCTCGTGGTAACAGGAAGTGACCAGTTTTTACTTTAACATGTACTAATGCCACAAACTTAACCGCATCAACTTCATTCTACTTCTAATGCATGCAGAACAAGTTGGTGAACCTATCTTATGAACGCTGTGAAGCTACGTCTAATGGTGTCCATGTGGCGGCGTGGTGACTATCCATCCCTCGCCACTAAATACGTTTGGCATTTTGATGGCTTCAACGACCTCATCTCCTCATGAAAATTGATACACAGGTCAAGAATGGTGAGCTCTTGCATCTGATAGGGGCCCATGAGGGGGACAAAATGCCTCTACAGCGCCCACTTGAAATTTTCAAAAACCCCTCTCCATCGGGGTTTTTTAGAGTTGGAACATGAAAATTGGTACACATGTGTATATTGTTCAGACACACATAAAAGTCTCTGGCACCAATGGTCTACTCCAAACAGGAAGTCAGCCATTTTGATTTTGACTTGTCATTTTGGCGTGATTTCCACATGTTGTATTTTAACAAACTAGTCCTAGGGATTTCATCCAATCGACTTCAACTTTTTTACAGATTATCCAGAGACCTGGATACGTGCCCACGCCCTTTGACCTGTCTGTAGGTCAAAGGGCGTGGCTGCTATGGCGCTGCCATTTTTGATTCATCGCCATGCATATTCAATCAGCTCTCTCTCCCACATAATTCATCCAAACGGCTTCAGAATTTCTGTACATGATAGGAGCCCCGCCCTCAATGCCTCCATATGCTCGTAGGCAATCTTGCTCATGGCGCCCCCTTGGGGAAACAGGAAATGCCATCTTTTACACTGACAAACACCAACCTCAAGCTCCTGACCTGATCAACTACATTTTGTGGCCACATGATAATCAAGTTGATGAATCTCCACAGTGACACACGTGTCCTGTCATGTTGCAGGCTGCCGCGGCAGCGGTGGAGACTTTTCATCCTTCGCCACGGAACATCAACTTGATATAAATCCTTTATGCACTGTCCGATTTGCTCAAAATTTCACGTGTGATGAGGGTCCACCCCTGAACGCACCTGCCCACATCTGGTTACACTCGTAGCGCCACCTGGTGGATGAACGGAACACTGCGTTTTTTCGCTCCTGCCCCCTTCTAGCGCCCCCTAGAAAATTTTGTGCCTTCAGCCCTGCCTGTGAGTTTCACCTACAGGTATGAAAATTGGTGGGCTCATAGAACATACCAAGACACACAAAAAAATTCCATGGACTGATGCCGAAAACCCAACAGGAAGTCGGCCATCTTGATTTGAATTTTTGAAATGTTTGAACAAACTCCTCCTAGGGATTTCGTCCGATTGACTTCAAATTGGCTAGAGATCATCCTGAGAACATGCTGATCAAAAGTTATTAAAAGCTTTTCTCTATGTCAAGGGACGTGGCCGCTAGGCCGTGACAAACTTTGGCGACTTTTCGTTTTCTCGCCATCAAATTTCGAACGGACCTAACACCCACATACTTGATCTCAGCCGCTTCAAACTTGCTGGACATGATGATGGCTCCACCCCGATATGTTAATATCCCAAGTTACTCATAGCGCCACCCGGTGGTGACAGGAAGTGACCAGTTTTTACTTTAACATTTCCTGATGACACAAACTTGACCACATCAACTTCATTCCACTTCTAATGCATGCAGAACAAGTTGGTGAAGCTACCTTATGAATGCTGTGAAGCTATGTCTAATGGTGTCTATGTGGTGGCGTGGCGACTATCGATCCCTCACCACTAAATACGTTTGGCTTTTTGATGGCTTCAGTGATCTCATCTCCTCATGAAAAACGTGATAGGGGCGTCGCCCATGGGGGTGGGGGGGGACAAAATGCCTCTATAGCGCCCCCTTGAAATTTTCAAAAAACCCTTCCCATAGGGTTTTTTTTGGAATAGGAAAATGAAACGTCATACCACGTCAGGGTTAACTTACTCTGAGTTTTCACATAACCCTTTCAGTTATGTTTGCTGCTTGCCCCCCATGGTGGCGCGGGAGAGCGAGGGCCTGATCACAGCTGCTTGCAGCTTTAAATAAGATTGTTATTCACGTTGGCAGTAATGACACCCGGTTACGCCAATCGGAGGTCACAAAAATTAATGTCACCTCGGTGTGTACATACCCAAAAATGATGTTGGACTCCATGGTTTTCTCTGGACCCCTCCCCAATTTGCCCACTGATGATATGTCATCAATCAATTGCTGGCTGTCCAGGTGGTGTCCAGCAAACAATGTGGGCTTCATAGATAATTGGCAAACTTGGGAAGAACCTGGTCTGATGAGGAGATGGCATTCATCCCAGTTTGGATGGAGCCACCCTCAACTCTAGGAACCTGTCCAAGTTTATTAGTAATTCAAAACTCTGACAACCAAGAGTTGAGAGCAGGAATCAGAGTTGCAGTCTTAACCGCTTCTCTGAGCTTCTAGTGCAATTACCCACCCATAGTGTTATACAAATGGTGTCTTTCCCCCAACCACCTAAATTATTTAAATCAAAAATGAAACAAAGAGGAGTTGTGCATAAAAACCTAATAGTAATTAAAACCTCTTCTGTGACAGAAAGACAAAAAAGGAGGATTAAATGTGGACTGTTAAATATCAGGTCTCTATCGTCTAAAGCAGCGTTAGTAAACAAATTAATATCAGATAATCATATTGATTTACTCAGCCTCACCGAAACCTGGCTGTGTCACGATGAATATGTCAGTCTAAATGAATCCACTCCTCCCAGTCATAATAATACCCGCATTCCTCGAGGCAGCAGCCGAGGAGGGGGAGTTGCAGCCATTTTTAACTCTAGTCTGTTAATCAGCCCTAAACCTAAACTAGAATATGATTCCTTTGAAAGCCTTGCCCTTGGTCTTTTACATCCGACCTGGAAAACCTCACAGCCACTTTAATTTGTTATAGTGTACCGTGCTCCTGGCCCACATTTTTATCTGAATGAGACTCCATTGGCTTCAGTCAGAGTATACATAAACCCACTCACTGTTTTAACCACACCTTCGATATAGACCTGACGTATGGAACTGAAATTGAAAACTTACCAGTCTTTCCACAGAATCCCTCTTTATCAAATCACTACTTAATAACTTTTGATTTCTCTCTATTTGATTACGTGAGACTCAGCAACAGTAACTATACTAGGTGTTAATCAGATAGTGCTGTACCAAAATTTAAAGAAATGATTCCATCAGCATTTAATTCAATACCATGTCCCTCTGTAACAGAGGTTTCCCGTACTGACTTTAAACTCTCCCAAATTGATTATCTTGTGGATAGCGCTGCAGGCTCGCTGCAAACAACACTCGACTCAGTAGCACCTCTTAAAGATGGTAACCACACACACACACAGACTTGTGTCTGTCAGAGTGAAGCCATTGTTATGCTGATTAATGAGCTGCATGTAGTTGAGGGACAGACAAGGTGACAGCCCAAGCACTTTAAGATGGCTTTCAAATGTCTCAAACTAGTCCTTCCTATTCACAAACCGTGGGTCCAATCATCAATCTGAGCATACCAGCAGAGAGATACACTCGTCCCAAACGCAGACATATAGGTTTTTATGTTTGTGGAGTAAAAACATGCAATCTTGGTCGCAAGCAGGGCCGCCCCTCCCTAAACGCAGAATATGCGCTGTGTGTAGGGCCTCATCTTCCATGTGGGACCACATTTTGCGCGAGGGGACGCATTTGCGCAATGGATGAGCACATGCACTACCGTGAGGTGCGCGTAGAATCAGCTCGAGGAAGGAGAGAAGAGACCTGACCGCCCATGCCTCGCTGCAATGATTGACAGCACTCGACATCTGAACAATAAGAGGGGTGCGCTGGCAGGCACTTGCAGAGCTGCAGCAGGTGAAGAGTTGTCGACATGTCGTCCAAAAGAGCCTCAGGAGTATGTGCGGGGACGGGAGGGCGTGCGGGCTCCATGGAGGGGGAGACCTGAGCCTCGGGGGTATGTGCGGGGCCGGGAGGTTGGATGCTCCCAGAGAGGGGAGAGGGAGAAATATAGCTAAGATAAAAATAGAAAAGAATGTCTCTGTATTTTATTTCTGTTTTCAGTGTTTAATTAAGGTGGGAGAGGCAGAGGGCTGAGGGAGATCGGACGCCTCCAGAGAGGGGAGAGGGAGAAATATAACAAAATAAGATTAAATAGGAAAAACCTGTCTCCCTCTTTTATTTTATTTTCAGTGTTTAATCAAGGGTGGGGGATTGAGGTGGTGGAAGTTCATTTCTTTTGATGAGTAATTGATGGCTATTTGTGACTCAGATTTGTTTATTTATTTATTTCAGTTTAAAGTTATTTTTGTTTAATATTTATTTATTTATTTCAGGTTGAATTTTTTTATTTTATTTGACTCATACAGCCAAACTACTGTATCTACAGTACATTTGTTATTGCCAGTAAAGGTTGTCAAGTTAAATGGCAAGTTGTTGTACGGTCATTTTGTACCTATGATATTTTTGGGATGGGGGCCTCCGAATAAAATTTCGCTTACGGCCCCAATTTGGTCAGGGGCAGCCCTGGTCGCAAGTTTAAAATGTCTAATTCACAGCTGACAATTTCTCCACATTTGCTCATGTTACTTTCAGAGGCACTAGCTCACTTCCTGTTGGATTTAGGTCAGGGGTGTCAGCGCGTGATTTGTTGGTCTTGATGAGACGAAAAAGCCAGTTTCGGTTTGATCTTTCAATGACTTTCCTATGGGCCGCAGTGGCCATTTTAGTGTGTCTAGGTGGCACGAAGATCAGCAGGAGGTTTTGTAGCACGTCACCTGTAAGAGGCTACAAAATCCAAACCGTTCGAGTAATGACAAAGTTATACAGAGGATCTGTTCAGCGGGAGTTGGCCTGTAATGTGTGCGTTTGAAGCCAATACGATAAACAGTCCAGGAGAAGATATTTTTTGAAAAAAGAGCGTTTCTGAGGCTAAATCTTACTTTTAAAGGGCAAATAGCTGACTTCCGTGATTTGTTGGTCTCAATGAGACGAACAAGCCAGTTTTGGTTTGATCTTTCTACGACATTCCAATGGGCCGCAGTGGCCATTTTGGTGTGTCTAGGTGGCACTTCTGGGGTTAATCATTTTTCATTTTATCAAATTTTTCACCAGTCCTGACACGCGTGCCACTTTTGGTGAGTTTTTGAGCATGTTTAGGGGGTCAAATTGGGGTTCAAAGAGACGGCGGAAGAAAGACAGGGTTCCTACGCATTTGGAATTTCAAAATTCCATACTTTTCCATACCCTAATTTCCAGACTTCTCTGCGTTTTTGTTTTTTGGGGGTTTTTTTTAAGAGAATATGCGACATCTGAGTAAATTTATCAGTGTATCATATTTCACCTCATATTTAATTATTCTTAATTGGCGATTGTAGCCAAGTACCATAATGGCATGCAAATAAAAACTCAGGTAAGTTCAATGTCTGGGCTGAGGCAAAAAGGTTGGGACTCTGGGTGCAAGCTATGCAGTAATGAGACGTCGGTGTTTTTTCCTTTCATGTGGCTCAGAATCGCCTTCTCCCCCATGTTGGCAATGCAGGGTTCAACACAAAGGTTTTTTTTCACAAGTTGGTCCGAGATCTACTTGCCCGATGTCAGTTTCTACTTGCTCTAAAGTGAAAAATTTTCCTGAGTTGTTAGTTTACATGCCCGAGTTTTACTTGACCCGGGCAATCGGGCAATCGTTACTGTTGAGCCCTGCGATGTCAAACGATTTCACACAAAGCTTGCATCTAGCTCTGTGTGTGAATTGGGAATCCTTGGCCAACCAGTATTTATATACGGTATTGTCAAGCCATCCATCCAAAAACTTGCATCTACCCCTTGTGAACCACGTGAAACTCGTCTTCTTGTCGAAGGTGCAGTGTTGGAGTAAAACTTGATACCTGGGGGGCCGGAGGAGGGTCATGGGGCAGCGGACTGGACATACCACTTGTCAATCAGGTAAAAGGGGCGGTATGTTTTCTGAGACGTTTGCTCTCACACAAACTGTGCCTGGTCCAGCATAAAACATGATCCGGATTGATTAAATTATTTTTGGAAATACCTAATTTTCTATTTTAGAAAACAGTATTTTAGAACAGTGGTAATAGTCTGGAAATAAATATTTTTCCATACTTTATTTTTCATTTTCCATTCTTTTTAATAACTGGAAATTGATCAAATTTATTTCCATACTTTTCCATACTTTCCATACTTGCGTAGGAACCCTGGAAAGAATAAAGAATAATAAACGTACCAAAAACAATAGGGTCTTCGCTCTTCAGCCGTGGTCCCTAATAATAAATGCACCAAAAACAATAGGGTCGTCACCCTTCAGCCAAGATCCCTAATAATAATAATAATAATAATAATAATGATAAACGCACCAATAACAAATAGGGTCCTCGCCCTTCAGCCAAGGTCCCTAATAATAAATGCACCAAAAACAATAGGGTCCTCGCCCTTCAGCTAAGTTCCCTAATAATACACTGCTCAAAAAATTAAAGGGAACGCATAATCTTCACAGTGTAACTCAAAGGCAATCAAACTTCTGGGATATCACCCTCTCCAGTTAGGAAGCAATACTGATTGTGAATCAATTTCACCTGCTGTTGTGCAAATTGGACAGACAACAGGTGGAAAGGAGAGGCAATTACCAAGACAACCCCTATTTAGGAATGGTTTTGCAGGTGGTGGCCACAGACCATTTCCCTCTCTGCGTCCTTTCTGGTTGATTCTTGGCTAGTTTTGCATTTTTCCAGTGCCCTCACCACTAGTGGTATCATGAGGCGGTATCTACAGCCCACAGAAGTTGATGGCACATCCATATGCACAGTGGCCAGAAGGTTTGCTGTGTCTACCAGCACAGTGTCAAGAGCATGGAGGAGATACCAAGAGACAGGCCAGTACACCAGGAGAGGTGGAGGGGGCCGTAGGAGGGCAACAGCCCAGCAGAAGGACCGCTATCTGCTTCTTTGTGCAAGGAGGAGCACTGCCAGAGCCCTCTAACATGACCTCCAGCAGGCCACTCATGTGCATGTTTCTGCCTAAACTGCCAGAAACAGACTCCATGTTACACCCGCAAACGTAATAACAGCCCACAAACGTAATAAACCACAAACGTAATACAAATCTGCAGCTTTGAATGTAATAATCCCGCAAATGTAATACATTTCCCACAAACGTAATAGCAGCTGTCTACTACAAACGTAACACACAATTTTCCGCAAATATAATAACTATTAAGTTATTCAGTCTCATATTACATTTGTGGGAAGTTATTACAGTTTAGATTTTCACCTTCCCACATATGTAGTAATTTCCTGCAAATGTAATAGTTATTATATTTGCGGAAAATTGTGTGTTACGTTTGTAGTAGGCAGCTGCTATTACGTTTGTGGGAAATGTATTACATTTGCGGGATTATTACATTCAAAGCTGCAGATTTGCATTATGTTTGTGGTTTATTACGTTTGCGGGTGTAACACTCCATGATGGTGGCATGAGGGCCCGACGTGCACAAGTGGGGCCTGTGCTCACACCCCGGCACCACGCAGCCCGATTGACATTTGCAAGAGACCACCAAAATTGGCAGATTCTCCCCTGGCGCCCTGTTCTCTTCACAGATGAGAGCAGGTTCACACTGAGCACATGTGACAGATGTGACAGAGTCTGGAGACGCCATGGAGAATGTTCTGCTGCCTGCAACATCCTCCAGTATGACTGTTTGGTGGTGGGTCAGTGATGGTCTGACGCATATCCTTGGAGGGCCGCACAGACCTCCACATGCTAGCCAGAGGTACCCTGACTGCTGTTAGGTACCGGGATGAAATCCTCAGACCCATTGTCAGACCACATGCTGGTGCAGTGGGCCCTGGGTTCCAGGTTGGAGTGTGTCAGCAGTTCCTGGATGATGAAGGCACTGATTCTATTGACTGGCCTGCCTGTTACCCAGACCTGAATCCAATCGAGCACCTTTGTGACATTATGTATCATAGCATCCACTGCCGCCACATTGCACCACAGACTGTCCAGGAGCTGACTGATGCCCTGATCCAGGTCTGGGAGGAGATCCCTCACGAGACCATCTGTCATCTCATCAGGAGCATGCCCAGACATTGTAGGGAATGTATAGTAGTGTATACACACTACTGAGCCACATTATGAGTTGTTCTGAGGAAATTCACAGAAGTTGGATCAGCCTGTGATCTGATTTTCCCACTTTGATTTTGGGTATGATTCTGAATCCAGTCCTAAATGAGTTTGATTTCCATGGATTGTTCTTACATTATTTTGTTCTCAACAAATTACACTATGTAATCAATTAAGATTTTCATCTGGAATATTTCATTCTTCGAGATCTGGGGTGTGTGATTTAAGTGTTCCCATCATTTTTTGAGCAGTATAAACAGCTGTCAATGACATGTTGTCAGAGCAGTGCCATACAGATGGTAAGGCAAATATGAAGTCAGACACTAAAAAACATTCTAAAGCAAAGCAGTTTATGACTAACATGAGAGGTAGTCAAGAGAACATAAAGTCATGGAGATAACAGACAGAAGAATACTGCAAATCATTCAGAACTCGGCCACCCGGATCATCACCTGCACCAAATCATCTGACCACATCACCCCTGTTCTCATCCAACTTCACAGGCTCCCTGCACAATACTGCATCCACTACAAAAACCTTCTCCTCACCTACAAAGCTCTCCACAATCTAGCCCCCACTTACTTCTGTGACCTCCTTCAGGAATACACCCCCTCCCGCACCCTCCGCTCAACCTCTGCTGGATTCTCTCAAACTCGACACTGTGCACTACACTTTATGTTTTTATGTTGATGTTTTGTTTTAATGATGTCTTACTGATCTTTTTTCTTCTATGCTCTGTAAGGTGACCTTTGATGACTTGAAAGGCGCCTCCAAATAAAATATATTGTTATTATTATTATTAATATTACAGCCTAGAGTAATTGATCATACACTGTCAGGTGCAACAGAGGATGATACTGTACAGAGACCTGCAGAAAGACCCAGAGGCAGCTGTTAGATTAATAGAACTACTGTAATGTACAGTACAGGCCAAAAGTTTGGACACACCTTCTCATGCAATGCGTTTTCTTTATTTTCATGACTGTTTACATTGTAGATTCTCACTGAAGGCATCAAAACTATGAATGAACACATGTGGAGTTATGTACTTAACAAAAAATGGTGAAATAACTGAAAACATGTTTTATATTCTAGTTTCTTCAAAATAGCCACCCTTTGCTCTGATTACTGCTTTGCACACTCTTGGCATTCTCTCCATGAGCTTCAAGAGGTAGTCACCTGAAATGGTTTTCCAACAGTCTTGAAGGAGTTCCCAGAGGTGTTTAGCACTTGTTGGCCCCTTTGCCTTCACTCTGCGGTCCAGCTCACCCCAAACCATCTCCATTGGGTTCAGATCCGGTGACTGTGGAGGCCAGGTCATCTGCCGCAGCACTCCATCACTCTCCTTCTTGGTCAAATAGCCCTTACACAGCCTGGAGGTGTGTTTGGGGTCATTGTCCTGTTGAAAAATAAATGATAAATGAATGATGAACTAAACGCAAACCGGATGGGATGGCATGTCGCTGCAGGATGCTGTGGTAGCCATGCTGGTTCAGTGTGCCTTCAATTTTGAATAAATCCCCAACAGTGTCACCAGCAAAACACCCCCACACCATCACACCTCCTCCTCCATGCTTCACAGTGCCAGGCATGTGGAATCCATCCGTTCACCTTTTCTGCGTCTCACAAAGACACGGCGGTTGGAACCAAAGATCTCAAATTTGGACTCATCAGACCAAAGCACAGATTTCCACTGGTCTAATGTCCATTCCTTGTGTTTCTTGGCCCAAACAAATCTCTTCTGCTTGTTGCCTCTCCTTAGCAGTGGTTTCCTAGCAGCTATTTGACCATGAAGGCCTGATTCGCGCAGTCTCCTCTTAACAGTTGTTCTAGAGATGGGTCTGCTGCTAGAACTCTGTGTGGCATCTGTCTGCTCTCTGATCTGAGCTGCTGTTAACTTGCGATTTCTGAGGCTGGTGACTCGGATGAACTTATCCTCAGAAGCAGAGGTGACTCTTGGTCTTCCTTTCCTGTCGGTCCTCATGTGTGCCAGTTTCGTTGTAGCGCTTGATGGTTTTTGCGACTCCACTTGGGGACACATTTAAAGTTTTTGCAATTTTCCGGACTGACTGACCTTCATTTCTTAAAGTAATGATGGCCACTCGTTTTTCTTTAGTTAGCTGATTGGTTCTTGCCATAATATGAATTTTAACAGTTGTCCAATAGGGCTGTCGGCTGTGTATTAACCTGACTTCTGCACAACACAACTGATGGTCCCAACCCCATTGATAAAGCAAGAAATTCCACTAATTAACCCTGATAAGGCACACCTGTGAAGTGGAAACCATTTCAGGTGACTACCTCTTGAAGCTCATGGAGAGAATGCCAAGAGTGTGCAAAGCAGTAATCAGAGCAAAGGGTGGCTATTTTGAAGAAACTAGAATATAAAACATGTTTTCAGTTATTTCACCTTTTTTTGTTAAGTACATAACTCCACGTGTTCATTCATAGTTTTGATGCCTTCAGTGAGAATCTACAATGTAAATAGTCATGAAAATAAAGAAAACGCATTGAATGAGATGGTGTGTCCAAACTTTTGGCCTGTACTGTATAAGTTCTGTACCAAAACAGGCCTATAAATTTCATAAAATACAAACAACATCTCAAGAAACTGGCAGCCAAGATGATGATATGGTGAAGAGAATATTAACTTTGCAGTACATTTGCCTTAATTAAAACATTTTATTTATTACATTCAGTATTATATTATAACTCCAAACTCATTCACATTAAGGCATTACAATTCTTAAGTCAAAAGAGTGTTTTCCCTGGTGTTCATGACTCGAACTACAGGTCCTGACCATTTATGAATTTTGTTTGTACCTAAGAGTAGATTCTAAGTACAGAAGTAAACTGATGAATGCCACAAATTCTCTTAAGTCACTTGTGTGTGCCACATGGGTCTTGCTTATGGCCCACTAATAAAGAAGCATTAATCTACCTTAAGATAGAAAAAAGTAGTAATGCATGTGGGTGATCCTCAAGTTGAACATTCTTAGTGCCAGGATGACTGCCTGACTCAAATTATGCGACTTCATAGAAACACAATATTAAACAATATTGTTTACATTTAACAAATACACTCAACAAAAATTTAAACACAGCAGGCACTCAATGAGTATATTTCTCTCAAATTTTGGTCACAAACCTGTTGAAGTCCGTGTTAGCGAGCACTTCTTAGATAATCCATCTGCCTCACAGGTGTGGCATGTCAAGATGCTGATTACACAGCATCATTACTACACAGGTGTGCCTTGGGATGGTCACCATAAAAGAACACGAGATGTGCAGTTTGATCACACAACACAATGACACAGATGTCCCAAATTTTAAGGGAGCTTGCCATTGGCATGCTGACTGCAGGAATGTCCACCAGAGCTGTCGGCTGTGAAGTGAATGTTAATTTCACTACCATAAGCCGTCTCCAATGTCGTTTAACTAAATTTGGCAGTACATCCAACCAGCATCACAACCGCGCAAATCAGTTTCAATGACAAATTGCTGTCAGGTCCAGACCCTGGTGAGGACAATCAGCATGCAGATGAGCTTCACTGAGACAGTTTCTGACAGTTTGTGCAGAAATTCTTCAGTTGTGCAAATCAACTGTTGCAGTAGCCATTAGGCTTATAGTAGTGCAATTAACATTAAGTTCACAGGCAACAGCTCTGGTGGATATTCCTGCAGTCAGCATGCCAATGCCACGCTCCCTCAAAACTTGGGACATCTGTATTGTGTTGTGTGATCAAACTGCACATTTTAGAGTGTCCTTTTATTGTGACCGTCCAAAGGTACACCTGTGTAGTAATGATGCTGTGTAATCAGCATTTTGATATGCCGCACCTGTCAGGTGGATGGATTATCTTGGACAAGGATAAGTGCTCAATAACACACATTATTAGAAATTTGTGACCAAAATTTGAGAGAAACATATTTATCGAGTTCATAAAAAAGTTTTAGATCTTTTAGTTAAACCTGTGAAAAACTGGAGCAAAAATGTTTAAATTTCTGTTCAATGTACACTGAAGGAATTTCAGAAATAACAACATTATTTAACAAGCAAAATATTAAGTATATCCATGCATCTCCATCCCAAATCAAATCACACAGTCATTTAGATCAGATTGTCCATGTGTAGCAAACAGCTGACCGGTGCTGCTGAAACAACATCCAATATAGCAACACAACTGTATCTTTAATGAAAGTGTGGAGGGTACAAGGAAAAATGACATGAATGTAATAACTAATGATATTATTATGGAGGAATGAGCTAAGTAAATGTTGGCACCTCAATACCAAAGACAGCTGCCAGTCTGCCACTAATGCTCTGAAACAACAACCTGTAACTTGACTTCCTGCTGCTGCAGTTACTTGATATTGTGTCAGATTTAGAATGTTAAGCAACGGTGTCTTTAACACCCTCTAAAGTGTTAATGTTAAAAGGTTAACAATTCTGTTTAACTATATGTTCTCTGTATTCCTGCTCACAAGTGACTCATCTGAGAGCAAGAATTAAGTAAATAGCACAGAATTCTAATTCTAATTTAAAAGTTCCGTGACACCTAATGACACCAGTCAGTTAATGATACACTTGACTGACGAGAAATGTTACCAGCCTACAAGTAGTGTTAAACAGGCTCCAAACAGGAACAAAGCATTTCTGCCTTCTACAGTATTATTTACATTCTGCAGTGGCCTTCTAATCGCTCAACCTCATGATTTTCACTGTGTATTGGTAACTATCAGTGACACTCATGATAATCACAAACATATGTTAAAGGGATAGTTCAAGTTTTTTGAAGTGGGTTGTATGGGGTACTTATCCAGAGACAGTTATGTTACATACAGTAGATGTCAGTCAGCATGCCCCCAGTTTGGAGAAGCAGGCTGGTGTCTGACATGGAAGCTAAGCATTCTACTGCTGTGGATGGGTCAGCAATTTAACATATTTTAGCCACCTATGAAAAGTCCCACCTTAAAATATCAAGATCATTTTCAGTGTACGCTATATTGAGGGTATTTTCACTGCTTTAACTTAATGTCAGACAGTGATTTCCCACGGAAAAATGAGGCCATTCTATCGCCATCTTCAAAGCCAGACTCCACTGAGAAATACAGTGATTTAACATTGCTGAGCACAGGAGCTACTGGTCTCCCGCTGCCTCCATCAGTTAATTTGTTTGTGTTAATTGTGTGACTTTGGTGTTTAAAAGGGTTAGTTTCGTTTCACCAAAGTCACACAATAATAGAAACAAACTAACTAAAGCAGCGGTAGACCAACAGCTCTCTCGCTTCATGAGGTCAAATTACTGTTTTTGGCAATGGAGTCTGGTGGCTTTGACGAGAGCATAGATGGGGAAATAAAGCTAACTGTCTGACGGAAAGATAAAGCACTGAAAATACTTTCAGCATACCATAGACTTAAAGTGATATTGATTTGTTTAAAGGTGGGACTTTTTTAGGTGGCTAAAATATGTTTTGTTGCTGACTCATCCACAGCTGTCGATTCCTGAGCTTCCACGTTGTACTCCAGCCTGCTTCTCCAAAGTAGGGGAGTGCCGACTGACATCCTTTGTATGTAATACACTGTCTAAGGGTAAGTACCCCATACAACTCCACTTCAAAAAGTTCCAACCATACCGTCTAATATATACCTAATATTTTATATGAAGTGATAAAGACCGCTCAAATGCATAAGTCAAGTTATGAATTGATATTTGGTATTCTGAGGACTTCCAATAACACACTTGCAGGGTAATTTGAATTTTGGTAAAAGAAGGCCGGATGCTTTGGGGCCATTGGAACAGGACAGTCTCATATCCATTACTGGTCTTGAAGACTCTGAAACCGATAGCATTTAACCCAGGACAGAGCAACTGTACATGGAAAGACATGAAAAGAAAAGACAAGAGGCAAATTAACAGTACAGCTGTACTGTGATATCACAGCAGCTGTTTTGATTCTGATCCCGATGCATCCATGAGGGGAATGAAGTGGGACAAACATTTATGTGGGATCCCACAGCATTCTTCTGAAATCATGAACAATCACATACAGTAGGAATATACTCCAGAGGTTCATTGTCCAGTAAAACTGTGGACAGACAGACCTGTCCACATGTCAGTAGCTGCAGTGTGGACAGCAGCAGGCCCGTGCACTCCCAGTCTCTGTCTTTCCACCGTCGTGGTACACGAGGCCGGCCCTACTTACCACCCCTCTCCTCCACTCCACCCTCTGTTAGTAAAGGCTCCAGACCTGCTGATGCTGATGTTGGGTGTAAAGTGATGAAGAGCTAGAGGATGAGGTAGTGAGCTCACCAGGGCCTAGCTGCTTTCCACACACACACATTCAGTCCAGCTTTTCCTTCTGGACCAGCTTGGGAGCATCTACAAAGTCCAGTCCATTAAAGAGGATGAGGCCGCCCGTCACCACGCTGGCTGTTCCCCAGAACAACACATAGGCCAGAGTCTCAGTCCACGTATCACCTGAAAGGGGACAGGAGGTCATACCAAGTCAGTTGAAGACATTTAAAACTAATTTGGCATCCCCTGTCAAAATATTGGGGGAACTCTACAATGATAGTAATTAGTGCATAGTGGGCATTAATTCATTTTAAGATGATTTGTAGGTATGAAAATGCCTGTTAATTTGAGTTTCTTGCAGTTTTGTCTTACCAGCCATTAGCAGGCAGATGATACACATGGAGAATGCTACCACCATGACGATAGGCAACTAAAAAAGGACAAGAGTCACATTAAAGACATTGGAAAGAAAAAACTTTATCAATTTTCCTGAGCGCTTCTTACCGTCAGAAACTTCCAGTCTTTGGGGTCATGCAGTGGGGTGGACCAATCAGTTTCATCTACAGCATAGTTCCCCAGGAACAGATCAATTGAGTCCTGCATTAAAACAGACCAACTGTTTCAACAGTAATTCTTCTCTGCAGTTGACTCTGCAGTTGAGAGTATCTCCAAGTGGCCAGCATTGACTACTCAGATGCTCTGTGATTATTCATACTTCTGTCGAGTCAGCTTTAGGCAGTTTTGTTGTGTAGAGCTTCAGGATTTTTTGTATGCAAGAAATGCCAGGGTGTATACTATAGTACCAAGAATTTATGGATGAGAGACGTGAGCTGACTGGACATACCGTAAAACTTCAATTAAAAGCCTAGTCCCAATTAAACGCCCTGTCCATTTTACTAGCATGGTGTGGCTACACATTTTGACAAATAAAGGCCTGTCTCAATTAGACGTCTGGTCTGGTTGCCGAGCACATCATTTTTATAGGAGTTCTTTGGATGTATAAAATTGGGTTGCTTTGCTACCCACTTGAGGTAACGTTAGTTAGTTGTTTAGAACATGCATACAAATATAAATGTTTAAACTTTTATCAATATGGAGATGCTACACATCGTTAGCTTGGTTAGAATCTCCACAATTCAACTATTCAGTTCATTTTACTGAAACCATGAGAAGATGACAATTCATTCAAATCTACTGCATGGTAGCAGTAACCCAGTAAGTTATTCATATTCTGTTAGTTCGTAAGGGTCCACCAATCAAAAGAATCAAAGGGGTTTTTCATAAAAATGAATCCAAGTTGCAAATATTAACAGATATTAACAGGATAAAGTGGTGCTGTGTTGGTATGCCTGGTGCCATAATCCTCGGGTGCCATAAAACTTATGTAAAAGGAATTAAAAGCTTGTCCCATATAGACACTTGTCCTTAATATACCCCTGTTGAGTTCAGTGAAAATAAATAATAGCCTGGGCTAGTAATTGATGTTTTACGATACTAAACCACCTCATCATGCATTGCAGCTCTTCAGCTTGTCCAATGGTGGACTGCAAAGCAGACAGTTTACGTTAGTGAAAAAATGATGGCGAGTGACTCAACACTTAAATATTTAATACTTCCAATCTGCCTTTAAGCAAGACTGGAAAATATTAAATTTTGAGGAAGAGGTAATGCTGGTTTACATTTGTGATAAACAGTTTCCATTCAACGGTAGCTCAGACAGGTCACGTTGTGATTGATAGTCATGTCGGTCATGCTGGTATTCACAACCATAACTCTTTATTTAGTAGGCAGTATGTACAGACTTATTATATACACTCTCTGGGTCTCATTAAATCAAATGTGAGCAGAACGAATTTGTGTGTAAACTGTCAGCAGAAGGAAATTTATGTGCATTTCGGCATTCATTAATATGTTATTAGCTCCGATCTAGGTAAAATCTACACCTTCTTCTGACAACTTTGTATTGTGCTCTATTATGTTCACAATACACAGATGCCTTTAAAATATGTAAGTTAAACATGGCAAGAGATTAGAAATATAACACATTTAGTTCAATTAGTTGGCAATTAGCGGATTTAAGCTTCCATTAGGTCTCTTAAAAATGAGAATGTGTTATTTAAATCAATCAATACATGTCTTCTACATTTCTGTTCCCACTTTAATCAATGAGGAGCGAGAACTCTACAAATGTATCCTCTGTTTGAGTGGCGAGATGATGAGACTGAAGTTACTGACCAAACACTAAGCTATCAGTGATGGCTGTCAAAATGTATAGTGATTTAACACTGACAATAACACGTACATCACCGTACCTTGTGAGTTTGCTGTTGACTGCTCCAGTGGAGGCATGTGGCTGTTTCCCCTGACAGAGAGGTCTGTCCTACGATGCAAGCAATGCATTCATCTGCAGCAGAGAGCTGAGATGAAGAGCCTCCTGTAGCTGCTGTGGGGTTTTGTTTGTACTTAAGCGTTTCTTTGCATCAAGTTTCATATCGATCCATTTTCATTTAACTTCTTAGATGGTTCTTACAACAGAGGACACAGAGTTGATGGCACCCATTACCTCCTTCCAGGCCTTTGATTGACCTGCCCCTGTCACACCACTACTAACAGAAGAAAATAAAATGTTTTTCTCAACCCCACTTCACCTAATAAACCTTCAATCTCAGCGTCAGAAAAGTTTTTCTTTTTCTCTCTCTCTCTTTTGTTTGCTCCATGTTCATAGGTCAACAGCATGAACCTATCCATAGTATTTATCACATCCTTATATGGTGGTCACTGGCTATTCATGGGTGGGGATGTATGCTAATTGCTGACTAGCAGGACCGCGCTGTCAATTTATGATTGATTGGCATTCATGAACATACACACTTGTCTATGATTAAGTCAGAGTTTCCGATGGGTTTCCTGAATCTGGTGTAGAGCTTAGATCAGGCCCAAAAAATCCAGTCCGACCCGGCCCGAGCCTGTGCACGTTATGTCCGGGACCGGCCTGGCCTGTCCAATTAACTGTAATTATGGGCCCGAGCCCGATTTAAACCCAACATTTTTCAATAAGTTGGCTGTTATAATTAAGAGTATTAAACCACAATTCTTGTTATTTGAATGACAGAAATATAGGATCTTAATGAATGGCGCAACACGGAAGCATGATTATGTAATAAAACAGGTGTTTATTTTCGGATCCAGGTGGTGAAGGGCTGTGCGCGCACAATGTTGCAACACTGGACGTGTGGAAAGGATGACGCAGTTATTCGGCAATTAAACCACCGTTTTACTGAACATATTACTGAACAGTACAGGTTACTGTTGGCCGTAACCACGCCAAAACAACCAACAAACAACAACTTAGCTGTAACTCCAACTGTGCACTCCTGCTCTCTCCTCCAGCTCGCTCATATACACACCAGCACGCGCACTCACACAGCCCTCCTCATTCCCCTCACACTCGCACCCCGTACCTCATTCAATTCCAAACATGCCATTAACTCACAGAACATTTACTGCAGGGTTGCTACAATACATAGCCTATAACATTATCAAATCATAGCTTTGTTAAAAAAAAAACAAAAAAAAAAAACAAAACTCATATCTGACCGCCTGGGCCCGTCGGGCTCGGGCTCGGGCAGAGAATATAAGCTCTAATCTGGTGTAGGTTTTTAGTACCAAGGTTTTTATCTGCCAGTCTACTAACATATTTAATAACATCTCATGATTGAGACCCAAAGTGTTTGAGTGCCCTGCAGACATTTTCTCACACATTGTTGATGTGCAGGTTGTTTTTTAGTTCATATGGTGCATTCATATATGTAGTTACGTTACCACATGGACTGGATGGATGCTGTAATGGTAAAGATATTGAAGCAGCAGCCCCATCCTTCTAATCAAGAAGAAACAGGTTTATTTCACCTTGCACAAGGACTTATCTGGCAGAGATGCCGCTAATGCTCATTGTATTAGTATGACTGTAAAACAAACAGATACCATAGCATTAGTATCAATGAAGGTTTGGACCCACCTGTCTGAAACCATCAGAGAAGTTGTTTTTGTAATATCGGATCATGGAGTTCCAGCCATCCATCAGCAGCCCCCACTGAGTCCTCTTTCCGGTCCTGAAAGATCATGTTGTTGAACACCATAAAAAAAAACACTCATGTCCCCACAGGATGAATGCAAACCATTTTAGTGAGCCCTGACCTTTCCTCTAGCATCATCATTTACACCACCTAACTCGAATCTAATTAACTGGGAACATGTCATGCTCCACAGAGGATAAACCCTCTCCATTTTAGAAGCTTTATGATCTATCTATATGTGCGTGTGTGTGTGTGTGTGTGTGTGTGTGTGTGTGTGTGTATATATATACACACATATATACATATATATATATATATATATATATATATATACACATATAAATATATATATATATATATATATATATATATATATGTATATGTGTATATATATATATATATATATATATATATATATATATGTGTCAATATATATATATATATGAGTATATATATATATATATACACATATATATATATATATATATATATATACACACACACACATATATATATATATATATATATATATAATGTATGTGAAAACTGACACTTTCAGCACAGTAGTTAGCCAGTTAGCAAATTAACAACACTGATGCTGAAAGATGAAAGCATATTTACTGTGCGCTAGTTAACAACAACACAAACTGTTATGAACTGTTTCTGCTTAAGAGCTGAATAACTAAAGACAAAAAAAAAAGTTACCTAATCTTACCTAACAAGTTTGTTTCGGTCTCACTCCCTCTGACTTTAGCTATTTGTTTACTTTCCACACTTCCATTTCTCTTGTCGTGCGCTGAGCTGAACTGCCAATTAGAGTGGTTTCATTCATTGATGGGCTCCGCCATCTCTGATGCCCATTCATTTTGCTGAATCGGCCAAAAAACAGCTGATAAGGGCCAACTAGAGCCGACAATGCCAGACCCACTGCAAAGTCTAGGGAAACAGACGCTGACACTGACAGGTTTGTCAGGGTCCTACACTGCACACACTTACACGGTTCCTTTGTCATTAGCAGGTAGTTAGCATGTGTTCAGCTACTGTTTGCTGCGTGAAAACTGACCTGGTGAAGTCAGTCTTCAAGGCACCAGTACCAGCATACTGCTTGGCGCACGCATCAGCATTGTCTGCCCAAGCTGAAAGTGAATAGACAGCAAAGACGACAGAACACAATACTCAAAAAGAAATAGAGGAAACAGATCATATTAATATCTTTAACCTTAAAAGAGTGATTAAAAAAACTACTGAGGTCACTGGAGTGTGAGGGTGAGCCCACCATTCTGGTACATCTTCTTAAAGTCTGCCTGCTCTTCAATCTGCTGGCCCATGTGGAGGACTCCCATTCTCTGCAGGTACAAACACATTTGAGTTAAGAGGCAAATCAAAAACTACCTTCTGACTCCTCTGTTAAAGTCTATGCTACAAGCTACTCGTATGTTTGATGATATTTCAGTAAGAAGCCTACCTGTTTTATGACCTGCTTCTGTTTTCATTTACTGCAAACTTAACGCTTCCCCCATGTGTCCCTGTTGTCTTAAAAAATTCCACAGCACAAACTCAGTCATGTCACACTCACCATTCTTCTGCTCTGACTTGCTTTGTTAGCAAAAATACAGTCTTTCTTCACTAATGAAATCCAACCCTTTTACTTTGCCATTTTTAAATTCAATTTACTTTGAATGAAACTGAACACTTCCTGAAAAGCAACAAATAAAATCCCTTCCTTACCATGTAGGCTTTAAATGTGAAATTTAATTGACAGTAGTTCACTGAAAAAAACAACAACTTAACATCAAAGTTAAAAAAAAACAACAAAGGGTGAGCAGCAGAGAGGCGAGCACCACATGGCAGCTGTACTGATGAAATTAGTGCAGTGGAAATTAAAATTATGCTGAACTTATCATGTCAGCACATCTAATACATGTAATGCAACATATGGAGATGGATTTGTCTCAATATTATTTGTGAGAGAAGATCGACAATCTGTGTTAATGTGTAATCTGTAAATATAAACACCATCCACAAATACAAAAAAGATTTGTAAACTCAAAAACTTTTTTGCAAATATAAAATAAAGCTGCACATACACAGACAAATTCCACAAATAAAAATATATACATTTAATTCAATAACAAATAAATAAAAAACATTTGTTAATATCTTCCTAACATTTACAACTTTCGAACAGATATCTGTGAATCCCATTTAAATTTGTGAATTTTGAATCTATGCATGCAGATTTGCATTTTACGCACACCAAGTCTTTTTTCATCATTTTTGGAATTTGTGTTTTTACAGATCTGTTTCATTTTTGCAAAACATGTTTGTGAGTTTACAAATCTTTTATGTATTTACGTATGTACAGATTACACATTTAAACACGTATTACCAATCTCCACACACAAATAATACTGACACAATTCTATCTCCTTATTTGTGGATTTGAGAATCTTTTTATATTTGAAAACATAGTTTTTTGAGTTTAAAAATTTCTTTTTGTATTTGTGGTAGGAGTTTTATATTTACTTATGTTACACAAATAATACCGATACAAATTTATCTCCATAGGTTTCAAAGCTGTGTCTTAATAATCACAAACTGCATAATTAAAAAATTGCATGTAAATTAGGGATGCACTGAATATTCGGTAACCAAATATATTCAGCTGAATATTGCAAAAAAACACACATTCAGTATTCAGTGGAATAAGTGAAAAGCAAGGCTGACTAATAGCGGCGTGTTTTGATAACGCAATCAAACAGCGTGCGGTGACGGACGGAGTAAAATGTCGGCAGTGTGGCGATATTTTACTCCATCCGTCACTGCACTCGCATTTGCGACTAAAAATAGTTTTGTTCGAGCAAAATAAATCATTCAGCACGCTGTGCGAGTACAGATTTCAACCAGCAGCAGAAACGAAAGGCGAATCCCGCCAGTTGTGGGTTGAACCTGGGTCACAGACACAGACAGGAATGTATTCCTGTGAAATACGGCGGCCATAGGCTTATCAGCGACGGAGAAGTCTGGCTCCAATAATGTCCTCTTCTTGGCGTCATGACTGCCCAAAAGTACCTGAACAGCCGAGCCGTTGCAGCACACAGGTATGTGACGTGTCAGAGGAGAAACGAGCCGTTCACATTTCTCTCTTTGTGGCAGGTAACGGTCCACAAACCTCACCGCACTTTAGGGACTGTTCTTTACTGATGAAGGGACTGTTCTTTACTTGTCAGAGGAGGATGGTGGCTGGTTGATTTTTATTTTATTTATTTATTTTATTTTGATCCCCACTATGTTAATCACTTATTGATGCTGTTTTTGAAGTATGAATAAGTCAATAAGTAATTTATTCCATTGAAATATCTTTGATGTATTATAGAGAAGTGATTTATCTTTTTATAAATGACAAAAGGCACATGTGCCTCATTTTCGCTGTGGTATCGTGATACTACTCAGAACCATGATATTTTCTGTACATACTGTATTTTTGGTAGATTAGAGCAAATGAGTGATGAGGCTTTCAAGAAAGCAGACGAGTTCATCAAGCTCATGCGAATCCTCTACACCAGCACCCTGGCTGTATCAAGCGAGAAGACACCAACGTGTGGGCAAATACTTCCAATCCTAAAGAAGTTGGAGACTCACTTCACAGCAGCTGATGACGACTCTGTCTTCATTGTCTCCATAAAGGCCAAGATATGGAGTGACCAGTCCAGTTGCTATCAGGTATTAATTATGCATCTACACTACAGTAACCTTAGTAACAACCTGTTAGGTGGTGTAAGGGAGATACGATTCATATTGATTGATTGATTCATTCATTGGTCTCAAATTATTCAGGCCCCTTTTTTCAATTTGCTGTCTTATAGTTTAAGTTTAAGTTTATTTCATTTATATAGCACCTGCAAACAGCATTTGGACCAAAGTGCTTCGCAGGCAAACATGTCATATACACATATATGCATAAAGACATGTAAAATACATGTGCATATAGTCTTAAAATACATCAAATTAAATACAATTTGCCATCTTGTAAATGGGTCTGAAATTGAATACTTTACAAAGCCACTGTACATCTGTCTCATGCTGTGTGTTGTAGGATGGTGAGATATCAGCATTTCTGGAGGAGGCAACTATAATGGATCCTAAATTCAAGGCTACAAGAATGCTGCCTGGGACCGGGTGAAAGATGCTGCAGTGAAGATGGCAGGTCCAGAAGAGTCAGAGCACCAGGTAAACACATTGGCCATCTACAAATGTAAAAAGCTATGAAACTGTTGTCAGCCTAAACTGTGAATTGCTGGATGCCTGTAATGATGCATCACTGGTATTTTTCAGCTGCCAATTGGGCAGGACGGTGAAGATGGTGAGCGTGAGACCATCCAGTGCCAGGAGTACATCAGTGTGTCTGATCAGGAGGAAGAGGAAAATGTGGAGGTAAGGACATTGTGAATATTTTCATTTTCTTGAGAATAGGGTCTTACTCTGGTCATCCTTAAATGATCACTAACAGGATTTATTGTCTATTTCAGACTCAGAGTCATCCTCCCAAGAAAATGAAAATAACACCCTTAGAGGAGCTCTTTGAGGAGGAAGAGAAAGAAGCACAAACAGCAGCTGAGAACATATGCTCCCTTTCCTGCCATGAGAAAGCTGAGCAGGAAATAAAACTGTACAGGAACCTGCCCCCTGTGTCCATGAGCACAGACCCTGCTAGGTAGTGGTGGGAGAAGAGGTCCACTCTCCCCATCCTGTCTGATTTGTTCAGATTTGTCTGCCACATGTATGTGTGTGCAAGCATTATCAACCCCATCAGAGAGAGTGTTCTCAGTAGCTGGAGACACAATTAGCCAAGAACGGTGTAGGATTCGTCTAGAGAAAGCAGATATGCTCATTTTCTTGCAAAAGAACTGTTAAGAAGTTTACTCATGCTCCCCGACAGCCTAGCTGGAGACACTATTAGCCAAGATATATGTATATGTATATGTGTGTGTGTATATACAAAAGCATATCATCCCAGCCCTATTATGTAGGAGTTATGAGCAAATATGGAGTGGAGAGAGAAATGGTTTCTATGCTTTTTACACTTCATTTTATAAAATGTCCCCACTGGTATCTGTGATGGAAAATTCTGTGTTTAACCATGTTTAACTTATAATGTGTTCTGTTGTGTACCCATGTCCTAAGGTTACTTGTTTTGATGAGACTGAACTTCTCACCTAATGATGTCTGTTGCTCATTTAACCCCTACTGTGACAGCAGTGAGAGACACCAAGGTCACGAGCCAGGGAGGACACCAAGTGTCCTTGTTAGTCTCAAGAGATGTTGTGACTTAGGAATGCTAACCTGCCAACCTTGAAGAAAGGTTATGAGTACCACCTTACCAGACACTCGTGCGTGGTCATGAACATATGTGGACACGGCGGCACTTTTTTTTTTTTTTTTTTTAAACCATAAAAGTCAATATGCACATGTGGCAAACAGAAGAAATGAGCGTACGTTTACATATTCATATCTATAGGCCTCAGCCCCACATAGGTCCATAGACGCCCAATATTTGTTTTATGGCGCAGATCAAGGTCAATTTCATCAATCTGATGGTAGTATTGATCATCTGCTTAAAAAATACAGTAATATGTCCTGTTGTGACAAAAAGAAAGATTTCAAGTGAGATTCGGGGGGTTCTCCCCCGAGAAGATTTTGAAACATCACATGGCGAAATCCTATTTTCATGCAATTTCATACAGAAACAGATAATAGATCATAGACAAGTGCATTACATTAGCATTCCTCATCATGTTCTTGTGTAGTACGACACCTATTAGAACTACTCTCTTCTTAGTGCCTTGTTTTTTTCTTATAGAAATTCAGCAGACTCATCAAACAAAAAGCCTTTTTATCATAAGTGTGTTATAGTTATTCAGGCAGGGCACATGGTTTCATAACACAGTTGAATGTAAATTTGTCTGCAATTTGCTTACCTTGGTACAATTCTCACCAGCAATGTATCGACGACAGGCGACTTTGACACTATTTACTTCAGTGTTTGCCCTACCATTTTATTAGGGGGGCACCCCGTCCCGCCCCCCCTTGAAGGTCAAGTTAATTTTATTTAATTTTATTTTCTATATAGTGCCAGATCACAAAGAAGTCACTTAAGGTAACCTTTCCTATAGAACAGGTCTATACCTTGTCCTTTTATTAAACAAACTAAATAGCCTTATGTTATTTATCTTATTTACAGACCACGTGTCATTTCTGTCTCTACATGGTTGCGCGTTTACAATCCTCCCCTGCTCTCTGTATCGCGCACGGCAGAGTTTGGCCCCGTTGGGCACGCACACACACATGCCCGCACACACACACACACACACAGTGAACACACTACAGGGCGTAAAAAAATAAATAAAAAAGGACTCGGCGGTGGAGTGCGATTTCTTAAACGGGTATGAGAAGGTCATACCATCTATCGGGGCAATATGCAGCAATCTGATTGGCCAAAATCTTTTCGTTCCGCCTACGCATCTATATTCACCGGGTATCAACTTCAGTGACATCTTGCATAGACAAATACACTGAAACCGGCGAAATGTGCGATCGAGTGATATGCGTACTTTTAGAGCATCAAATCGTACCAGTGTACATTGATGTCAAAATGCGTGCCTTGTACGCAAAATGCGTACAGGTTGGCAGGTCTGGGAATGTCAAGGTGCCACATATTTTGACTGTTGATGTGCAATTGTTATGGGAACTATAAGGATAGCAGGGCGAGAGGACTTGCTAGGCACTCGTTCACTGACTGACTGTTTATGTGGTTGTATGTGTGAGTGTCTCCATTCATGAATGCTTATTAAAACTCAAGAAAGACAGCCGACGTGTGAAGACTTTTTCTTTAAACTGTTCATTAAATAGTTGTTTTGTCACCACATATCCATTGTACCAGGCACAAGCTGGGAACAGCCACTGTTTTCTGTCTTCAGTTGTTTTAAATGTTATGTCCACCATATGATTATAGGGTCCTACCCGTAGCTGTGACTGCAGCGAGCGTTCAGCCAGCAGGCTCTGGACGACATTGGTACGGTCCAGACAGTCCATGCAGTTGCTCCGAAAAGTCCCCTCCTGATTCAACAGCACCTTCCCATCTGCATCCACCAGGAAATATCTGAATCCACATACACACCATTACGTCTGCTGTACAGTATATAGATATCTACCTGGTGTACTTGTATATCAGCACACTGACCCAAATTCATCCTGCATTTCAGCAACCATGTCCACTAAGATCTGCAGGCGGTGCCACCTCATACGACTGCACTCCTTGTGGAAGTCAAAGGCTATGTACCTGCAGAGGGGCAAGCATATACCAAAGATATATTATTGCTCAATGTAATTAGAGGAGGTATAAATATGAGGGTCTGAAAGAACCCAGCTTTATATGAAGGGTAAAGAATGGAACTGGTGGTAATCTTACTTGATCATGCCATTACCCAAGTTGGTCACCATCTTGCCAAATGCCAGTTCCAGTGGTTTCTCTGAGCCCTTTTGATTGATCTGTGAAATAAGGATAACAACAAGTCTAAAATCATCCAAACAACCATAACTCAGTTTTGGTTACTGCCATGGAATAATCTTAGTGAAGTGCTCCTTTCAAGCCAGGGTCATATCATGCATTGAACAGTGTGAAATCTACATCTAGCTGGCACACTGATTTCATAAAATGAAAGTAAGACAGGTCATAGAATCAACAGATGATACAATTACACTTTTTCTCATCTTACCAAGTTCAAAATGACTTGTCTTCCATAGAGAATAATCTGTGAGTCAAAGTGTCTCTGGAATCCATCCATCTGAAGAGATAAACAAAAAGAAAGGGAAAGCTGTGTAAGAAATGAAGATAAATAAGAGTACAAATACACAGAGGCTAGAATGTAAAGACAGCTTACGTGGTTCACTGTTTTGCTGATCTGTGGTTTTGGCTTGTACTTGAGATTGGGCCTTTGGGACCAGTAGAAGGGAATGGAGCCTCTTGTCTACGATGAAAAAGGGTATCATGCATAAACATTCAGAAACTCATTCCTCCATATACAGGGTCCGATGTTAAGGTTTTTTCCTACTTGCCCTGCCGGGCAAGTACTTCTCAAATCTACTTGCCCCATCTAAATTCTTACTTGCCCTGCTTAAGAGGTTCTTTTTCTGGCTGTGTGGTGCATATTTTCGCTCATGACTTATATCTTACGTCAGCAGAGACGCTCTGCCAATGGAGGCAGCAGCACATAAAAAAGCAGCACACTGCAACTGGCCCCTACGAGGACAGAAACAGGAGAGGAAATACACGATTACAGGCCTGGAATTAAGTCATTTTTAGGGCAAGGCCACTTTGGCCTTTGATAAATACAAATTTATTGGGGCATTATGGCCAAAATGTGGTGCACCAAGGCCAAAACCAGTGGCGCAATAACAATATGTGCTAACTACATTGAATGAAGACAAATCAATATATGTGTTGAAAAACAGTACTGAGTTTGTTAAAACTGGGTGTGCATGACTGGGGATATATCTCGCTTCTTGTTGTTTTGATTCGTGTCCCTTATTTTTTAAGTCTTTGAAATCTCTTTATTCTTTTGTTATCTCCTAGTTATTAAGAAATTATTATTAGAAGAAGATTCTTTATTGTCCTTTCTCAGCACATTACACACATTTGACCTCTGCATTTGACCCATCCTACTGTATACACTAGGAGCAGTGGGCAGCCGCAGTCCAGCGTCCGGGGATGCCAGTGGTCAGGGTAACTGACAGGAGTATTCACCTAACACAGCGTACATATCTATAACTATATAATTATTTATATGATCATCTTCCTTCATTTAATTTGACAATGTTTATTGTATTGTATTATATGTATTAATTCTCTACAGGATCTTGTATGTTCTTTAATGTGTGTTCAATTTATTTAAAGAAAAAAACAAAAAAACAAAAAAATGTTTTGGTGAACCCTGCAGCAAAGTGAACCCTCTTCCTCAGAGAGGATCTTTGCCTCCTAGTTTGTTCCTGGAGGCAGAGCAGAGTGGATCTTTGTTCCATGAGAGCAGGCAGTGTAAATAACTTGCTGGCAATTTGACAGTCACTAGAAGCACATTATGACCCTTTGTAAAAGTTTCTGTGTGGTACCTGTGTTGTACATGAGCTAATGTTGGCGGCTAAGGACTGAGAGGCTGTCCGATATGTGTGTCTGTCTGTCTGAGGAGTGTCAGTACATTAACTTGTTAGCCATAGCATTGCTGTTTGTCATGTTAATGTTAAAAAAAAACAGGACGTGCTACACTGGCCGAAAGGGTAGGAGGGGGATTACGCAATTAAAAATTACCCAATTAAAATCCGAGTCGGTGCTGCTTGCCCGATCATGCATGTCTACGCAGGGTCTGCTGGCCCTGCCGGCTATTTTTAGGGTAGGGTAGAGCAGTGTTAATTTTGTTGACAAAAACTATGACAAAAAGTTTTCGTCAAACAACCTTTTTCCATGACGAAAACAAGACATTCAGTACGTTTACATGGACAGTTTAATTCCACTTTCATTCGGAATGAAAGGCCATTCCGATTAAAAGAGGTCATGTAAACTGTCATTCCGATTGAAAAATGGTCATTCCGACTGAAAATTAAATCCGATTAAAGGGGGTGGTTTATTCCGTTTGTCATTCCGAATGAAAGAATTTTGTGTGCATGTAAACGCTAATTCCTCTTTAAGTTTATTCCGGTCTTTCTGCTCATGCTTGTTTCCTTGCCCTTCTGGCGCAATGACGTACAGTGCCCTCCAAAAGTATTGGAACAGTGAGTCCAATTCGTTTACTTTTGTTGTAGACTGAAAACATTTGGATTTGACATCAAAAGATGAATATGAGACAAGAGATCAACATTTCAGCTTTTATTTCCAGGTATTTACATCTGGATCTGATACACAACTTAGACGATAGCATTATTTGTAATGGAACACAAAATTTTTAGGTGAGCAAAAGTATTGGAACATATAAACTTAAAATAGATTAAAGTGAATGAGACTTAATATTTAGTTGCAAATCCTTTGCTTTCAATAACTGCATCAAGCCTGTGACCCATTGACATCACCAAACTTTTGCATTCTTCTTTTTTGCTTTTCCAGGCTTTCACCGCAGCCTCTTTAAGTTGTTGTTTGTTTTGGGGGGTTACTCCCTTCAGTCTCCTCTTCAGCAGGTAAAATGCATGCTCTATTGGGTTTAAGTCTGGAGACTGACTTGGCCAGTCTAAAACCTTCCACTTCTTGCCCCTGATGAACTCCTTTGTTGTTTTGGCAGTGTGTTTTGGGTCGTTATCTTGTTGCATGATGAAGGATCTCCCAATCAGTTTGGTTGCATCTTTCTTTAAATTAGCAGACAAAATGTTTCTGTAGACTTCTGAGTTCATTTTGCTGCTGCCATCATGTGTTACATCATCAAAGAAGATGAAAGAGCCCGTCCCAGAAGAAGCCATGCAAGCCCAAGCCATGACATTACCTCCACCGTGTTTCACAGATGAGCTTGTATGTTTGGGATCATGAGCAGATCCTTTCTTTCTCCAAACTTTCGCCTTTCCGTCATTTTGGAAAAAGTTAATCTTTGTCTCATCAATCCATAAAACTTTTTCCCAGAATTTTTGAGGCTCATCTCTGTACCTTTTGGCAAATTCCAGCCTGGCCTTCCTATTCTTCTTGCTAATGAGTGGTTTGCATCTTCTGGTGTAGCCTCTGTACTTTTGTTCATGAAGTCTTCTGTAAACAGTAGATTGGGATACCTTCACTCCTGCCCTTTGGAGGTTGTTGCTGATGTCACTAACAGTTGTTTTAGGGTCTTTCTTTACAGCTCTCACAATGTTTCTGTCATCAACTGCTGATGTTTTCCTTGGTCTACCTGTTTGACATCTGTTGCTTAGTACACCAGTGGTTTCTTTCTTCTTCAGGACATTCCAAATGGTTGTACTGGCTATGGCCAATGTTTGTGCAATGGCTCTGATTGATTGTCCATCTTCTCTCAGATTCACAATTGCTTCTTTTTCACCCATAGACAGCTCTCTGGTTTTCATGTTGGTTCCACCTCTAAATGCAGTCTGCACAGGCAAAATCTATCGTACCCAATCTGAAACTGAGCTCAGACATTCAGTGCTATTTATTGTTTGAATAATCAGTGTAATTAGGAGGCACCTGGGCAACAAAACACACCTGTCAGTGACATGTTCCAATACTTTTGCTCTCATGAAAAATGGACGGGTTCAAACAAAAGGTGCTATCTTCTAAGTTGTGTATCAGATCCAGATATAAATACCTGGAAATAAAAGCTGAAATGTTGATCTCTTGTCCCATATTCATCTTTTGATGTCAAACCCAAATATTTTCAGTCTACAACAAAAATAAAGGAATTGGCCTCACTGTTCCAATACTTTTGGAGGGCACTGTATATAGCGCACATAGCAACGGGCTGAGATAGAGCAGTCGGACTTGTTGCACTCACTGGTTTCCATACGCCAAAGCACAGTCTTCTATCTCCTTTCTTCGACTTTCTACCTCTCTTCTCCTCCTCAACAGACAAAGCATTAGCAGAACAAGGTTGTTGTCATACTGCTGCTTCAAGAATATAAGCAAACAATCCCGAAAAAGGCACTAAGAACGGCGTCATCAAACATCTTGTTATCCAGAGCGAGGACTACAGTGTTTTCTTCCGGTAAACGTAAACACGTAACATCCCCGCCCCCTATCCAATCAGAAACCTTCCCTGCCCCAAACCTTGCGCAGACCCAAATATAGGCGATTAAACTGATCTCTCATGTAAACCCTCATTTGGAATGAATATTTCTCATGTAAACTACCTGGAAAAACTTTAATTCTGAATGATTTCATTCATATTTATTTCATTCTGAATGAGAAGCCATCGTGTAACCGTAGCCAATGATGACCTAAAAATAGATCTTGATAATAAAAACTAAGACTAAATCTCTGTTTCATTTTCAATGAAGAAACAAGCTGTAATGAAAATGTTAGTGGTGGCCTATCGACATTGAACACCAAGAATGGCCATGCTTGAAATTATCTTCAAATGCCACATGAACGACAGGCTGGCAAAGTCTAGTAAATAGTCTGCACCAGGATGTTTCACTAGCCAGCAACAACCAGAGCAACATCAGCAATTGGTGGAAGTTGTGAACTGTAATTCAGCAGTAAATAGTCAGCCGTGTGTATCTCACTGTGGATGTTGGAGCTATTGAATGGATTTGTGGAGCTGTTAGTTGCAGCTGTGGCTGTTTGCAGCTCTGCTTGTTAGCCGCTGAATGGTCACGGAGCAAGCAGCCACCAGCCACCGGACTTCACAGCTGATCTCCACAGGACTGCACTCAGTCCGCACTAGAGAAGGTTTATGGTTTCATGCTGTTTGACAGGCAGGTAGGTGGCTCAGTTGTCTGTGAGTGTAGTTGTGCTGTAAGTAAACAGTCTGAACTCAGATCAGTTTTCTCTGACAGAGATTAAAGTTTAATTTTAATCACCAACTCTGTGAGAGGACACGAGTTTAAACCTCCAACTGACATGTTACAAAATAAAAAAGAATTCAGGCTTTAATTAAGTCATATTTCTCCCTCTTAATAGTGAGATGGATAAGTTAAGAGTTTACAATGAACGTGGTTCCTAGTTGTCTATGATTAGTTATTTATGGTGTCAAAGTTTTTGAGAGCATAATCTCTCCAAGTTGTTTAACATCAGATTGCCCTGTTCGCCTGCTACACTCATTTTGAATGATTTGTCAAAGCTGGGCATAACACTGGACAAGAGAAGAGCACTGTTGGCTAGACTTACGGCTGCAAAAAAACTAGTTGCTACATGTTGGAAACCTCCACATTTACTATCTTTTCGAGCATGGGTTCTAACATATTTAGATATTGTTTATTTGGAGTCGTCGACAGCTAGAGTCCACGGAGCAAAAGAATCAGCGATAGTGGCTTGGCATTCACTTTTAACTATACTCCGTGGGTTTCAGATGTAATATGTGACTGAGGTATGGAGTTCTGGATCCAGGGGTGGGTGGGTTATATTTGGGGTTGTTTACTATTATTTTTTATATTATTATCATTATTTACATTTTATTTATTTTATTACGTGTATGTGTGTGTATGGGCGTGTGCATGTACAGTACAGGCCAAAAGTTTGGACACACCTTCTCATTCAGTGCGTTTTCTTTATTTTCATGACTATTTACATTGTAGATTCTCACTGAAGGCATCAAAACTATGAATGAACACATGTGGAGTTATGTACTTAACAAAAAAAGGTGAAATAACTGAAAACATGTTTTATATTCTAGTTTCTTCAAAATAGCCACCCTTTGCTCTGATTACTGCTTTGCACACTCTTGGCATTCTCTCCATGAGCTTCAAGAGGTAGTCACCTGAAATGGTTTTCCAACAGTCTTGAAGGAGTTCCCAGAGGTGTTTAGCACTTGTTGGCCCCTTTGCCTTCACTCTGCGGTCCAGCTCACCCCAAACCATCTCGATTGGGTTCAGGTCCGGTGACTGTGGAGGCCAGGTCATCTGCCGCAGAACTCCATCACTCTCCTTCTTGCTCAAATAGCCCTTACACAGCCTGGAGGTGTGTTTGGGGTCATTGTCCTGTTGAAAAATAAATGATCGTCCAACTAAACGCAAACCGGATGGGATGGCATGTCGCTGCAGGATGCTGTGGTAGCCATGCTGGTTCAGTGTGCCTTCAATTTTGAATAAATCCCCAACAGTGTCACCAGCAAAACACCCCCACACCATCACACCTCCTCCTCCATGCTTCACAGTGGGAACCAGGCATGTGGAATCCATCCGTTCACCTTTTCTGCATCTCACAAAGACACGGCGGTTGGAACCAAAGATCTCAAATTTGGACTCATCAGACCAAAGCACAGATTTCCACTGGTCTAATGTCCATTCCTTGTGTTTCTTGGCCCAAACAATTCTCTTCTGCTTGTTGCCTCTCCTTAGCAGTGGTTTCCTAGCAGCTATTTGACCATGAAGGCCTGATTCGCGCAGTCTCCTCTTAACAGTTGTTCTAGAGATGGGTCTGCTGCTAGAACTCTGTGTGGCATTCATCTGTTAACTTGCGATTTCTGAGGCTGGTGACTCGGATGAACTTATCCTCAGAAGCAGAGGTGACTCTTGGTCTTCCTTTCCTGGGTCGGTCCTCATGTGTGCCAGTTTCGTTGTAGCGCTTGATGGTTTTTGCGACTCCACTTGGGGACACATTTAAAGTTTTTTCAGTTTTCCCGACTGACAGACCTTCATTTCTTAAAGTAATGATGGCCACTCGTTTTTCTTCAGTTAGCTGATTGGTTCTTGCCATAATATGAATTTTAACAGTTGTCCAATAGGGCTGTCGGCTGTGTATTAACCTGACTTCTGCACAACACAACTGATGGTCCCAACCCCATTGATAAAGCAAGAAATTCCACTAATTAACCCTGATAAGGCACACCTGTGAAGTGGAAACCTTTTCAGGTGACTACCTCTTGAAGCTCATGGAGAGAATGCCAAGAGTGTGCAAAGCAGTAATCAGAGCAAAGGGTGGCTATTTTGAAGAAACTAGAATATAAAACATGTTTTCAGTTATTTCACCTTTTTTTGTTAAGTACATAACTCCACATGTGTTCATTCATAGTTTTGATGCCTTCAGTGAGAATCTACAATGTAAATAGTCATGAAAATAAAGAAAACGCATTGAATGAGAAGGTGTGTCCAAACTTTTGGCCTGTACTGTATGTATATGCATATGTATATATATATTTATTATTTATTTTATTTTACTTAAGTAGTTTACTCATATGTATCGTTATATGTGCATATGTATAGGTATGTGTGGGAATATATATTTTTATGCTCTATTTTTGTAACGTCCATATACCGATCTATATTTGTCTTTAAAATAAAATTAAAAATTGATCACAAAAAAAGTTTTTGAGAGCATAAATAGAAAGATGTTGGGCTTTTCAAATGATGATCAGTAAGTGTGTGCACATAATTCACCCCTTAAACCTGTCAAAAACTGCTGGAGAAATGACAGTTTGTAAGTGTGTAGAAACTATTTGTAGGGGCGTCTGTGGCTAAGTGGATAGAGCAGGCACCCCATGTACAAGGCTGTTGACGCAGCAGCCCGGGTTTGACTCCAGCCTGTGGCCCTTTCCTGCACCTCTCTCTCTCTCTCTCTCTCTCTCTCTCTCTCCCTCCCTCCCTCCCTGGCTTAGCTATCCTATTAATTAAAGGCAAAAATGCACAAAAAAATCTTACAAAAAAATATACAGTACAGGCCAAAAGTTTGGACACACCTTCTCATTCAGTGCGTTTTCTTTATTTTCATGACTATTTACATTGTAGATTCTCACTGAAGGCATCAAAACTATGAATGAACACATGTGGAGTTATGTACTTAACAAAAAAAGGTGAAATAACTGAAAACATGTTTTATATTCTAGTTTCTTCAAAATAGCCACCCTTTGCTCTGATTACTGCTTTGCACACTCTTGGCATTCTCTCCATGAGCTTCAAGAGGTAGTCACCTGAAATGGTTTTCCAACAGTCTTGAAGGAGTTCCCAGAGGTGTTTAGCACTTGTTGGCCCCTTTGCCTTCACTCTGCGGTCCAGCTCACCCCAAACCATCTCCATTGGGTTCAGGTCCGGTGACTGTGGAGGCCAGGTCATCTGCCGCAGAACTCCATCACTCTCCTTCTTGGTCAAATAGCCCTTACACAGCCTGGAGGTGTGTTTGGGGTCATTGTCCTGTTGAAAAATAAATGATCGTCCAACTAAACGCAAACCGGATGGGATGGCATGTCGCTGCAGGATGCTGTGGTAGCCATGCTGGTTCAGTGTGCCTTCAATTTTGAATAAATCCCCAACAGTGTCACCAGCAAAACACCCCACACCATCACACCTCCTCCTCCATGCTTCACAGTGGGAACCAGGCATGTGGAATCCATCCGCTCACCTTTTCTGCGTCTCACAAAGACACGGCGGTTGGAACCAAAGATCTCAAATTTGGACTCATCAGACCAAAGCACAGATTTCCACTGGTCTAATGTCCATTCCTTGTGTTTCTTGGCCCAAACAAATCTCTTCTGCTTGTTGCCTCTCCTTAGCAGTGGTTTCCTAGCAGCTATTTGACCATGAAGGCCTGATTCGCGCAGTCTCCTCTTAACAGTTGTTCTAGAGATGGGTCTGCTGCTAGAACTCTGTGTGGCATTCATCTGCTCTCTGATCTGAGCTGCTGTTAACTTGCGATTTCTGAGGCTGGTGACTGGATGAACTTATCCTCAGAAGCAGAGGTGACTCTTGGTCTTCCTTTCCTGGTCGGTCCTCATGTGTGCCAGTTTCGTTGTAGCACTTGATGGTTTTTATGCGACTCCACTTGGGGACACATTTAAAGTTTTTGCAATTTTCCGGACTGACTGACCTTCATTTCTTAAAGTAATGATGGCCACTCGTTTTTCTTTAGTTAGCTGATTGGTTCTTGCCATAATATGAATTTTAACAGTTGTCCAATAGGGCTGTCGGCTGTGTATTAACCTGACTTCTGCACAACACAACTGATGGTCCCAACCCCATTGGTAAAGCAAGAAATTCCACTAATTAACCCTGATAAGGCACACCTGTGAAGTGGAAACCATTTCAGGTGACTACCTCTTGAAGCTCATCGAGAGAATGCCAAGAGTGTGCAAAGCAGTAATCAGAGCAAAGGGTGGCTATTTTGAAGAAACTAGAATATAAAACATGTTTTCAGTTATTTCACCTTTTTTTGTTAAGTACATAACTCCACATGTGTTCATTCATAGTTTTGATGCCTTCAGTGAGAATCTACAATGTAAATAGTCATGAAAATAAAGAAAACGCATTGAATGAGAAGGTGTGTCCAAACTTTTGGCCTGTACTGTATATATATTATTTGTAGTTGCAGACTAAAATTGTCTACATGAAATCTTTATAGAACCTGTCACCTTGATTCTAATTTGATACATGAATTCGCCTAACTGGATTAGTTTAAAGACTAAAATGTGACTAACATTAATAAGCATTTCATCTCAAAACTAAGACTAAATCTAAAATAGCTGAGGACTATCACTGGGGTAAAGCCGTGATTCTTTGCCCAAACTAGATTGAGCCTAGCCGGGCTTGTGTAGGGCGAAGCAGTAATTTGTAATTATTGCCTCGGGTTTGAATCGGGTCGGGCTCTCTCCAGTTTACCAGTGTTTTATGTCTTACTTTTTTTTTTTTTTTTTTAATAGAACAGGTCGTTCTCATGCATAAATGGCAGGATATGCATTGGATTGACTCAAGAAAGAGAGAAAGAGGGAAACCTCTTGGTGCCCCCTGCTACTCAGTTAAACATTCACCATTCTCACACACACAATTTGAGGTTAAGCAGCTCATCCAAGGATACTTTTAGATTCCCTAATGTATATTGGAGAACTGGGGGAGAAAGACAGAGGATAGGCAAGACAGAGCAGGAAATCAAGTCACCTGCAAGGTGCAGGCAATTGAAATAACAGAAGGAAGAGAAGAAGAGAAGTGCTGCAAGGAAACACTTTTTCACTTAAGTTGAACTAAATATTTTGATTATTAAAACCAAAACTGCTGCTGTTGTTATTCAGGTTCAAGTTGGGGTCGGGCTTTGACAGCAAGTGTGTGGGTTCATGCAGGGTCAGGCCTGTATAATAGTTTGACCTATATTGAGGATTAATGTTGTGTAATATCACTCTCCTGTGGCATTATTGCTTTGGCTCACCTGAACAAATGACGCCTTGGCACTGTTGTACTGTACGATCTGCTCCGTTTCCACGTAATTAGCAGGATGGCCTTCTGAATCTATGCCTACAGACAAAAACAAAAGTTTAACAAGTAAGACATCTCATGCGGAGCCAATTATCACTGACTTAATGTCCACTGGATGTGCATACAGAGTGTATTATGGCTGGAACAGGAAAAATTACATTCACTTGAATGTATATAAATACATATAATTACTAACACCTGACATGAAACCAATATGTAATTATGCACTTTATTTGTTGCTGACTTGGTCTTTCCGTACATACAGCATACCTAGGTGTTCCTGCAATGGTGGCAAAACATTACCAAACATAACTGACCCTTCACTAAGTCCCACCCCTCAAACACAGACTGGCCAATTATAGCATAGTATTAGCCTGCTCCAACAAGGGTCCGACAACAACAATGCTGAGCTCCATAAAATCTCAGGCAATCATTTCAGATTTCCTTCATTTTAAGGCTGGTTTATGTATTTTGAGCTAAACATAGCACCTGAAGCACGTGTAATAGGGATACTCATTACTTGCAGAGGTTGGAAGGGGTGTACATTTCTTCTCTGTTCCAAAACCAAACCCTGAAAAGTATAGGGTTAGCTAGCTAGCGAAGGTATAGCCTACTGAATCTACACACATGCTACTGATGCTTTTAAATGATTATAACAAGGGCTGTCAAAATAATGTGTTCATTTCGTTTGTTTAATCACAGAAAAAATAACACATTAAAAAAATAATGCTGATTAATCAGCCAGGGCGTCTGTGGCTCAGAGGTAGAGTGGGTCATCCACCAATCAGAAGATCAGCGGTTTGATCTCTGGCTCCTCCAGTCTGCATGTCGAAGTATCCCTGAGCAAGATATGAACCCCAAATTACTCCCGATGATGCTTCCATCAGTGTATGTGTGTTAAAAATAGCGTAGCAGGTAGCACCTTGTATGGTAGCCTCGGCCACCAGTGTATGATATGGGGTCAAATCAGTCTCATAATGAATGAACTCACGCAGCGTTTTTCACGAATGCACATGTTCTGGTTCACAGTTGTATTTCGGACTCACTAATGCACACGATCTGTTTCGCAAATGCACACGCTCTGGTTCACAAATATAATGTTTATGCAAACTTTTAATATAAATTCAGAAATGCACACAATCTGTTTTGCAAATGCACACGCTCTGGTTCACAAATATAATTTTTAAGCAAACTTGTAATATAAATTCAGAAATGCACATGCTCTGCTACACAAATATTATTTTGAGGCACACTTGTAATATAAATTCACAGATCATGTGAATCGCTGAATGTGATTCCCTTGTCATAAAAAATGCTTGAAAACCAGTCAGACGCGCCGTATCATAGGGAATCAATTGTTTTACTGGCGTCTTGTTTCTAGCGCTCCTTGTAGGTGTGATCACCCCCTAACTACCTCACAAAATCGACTGCAGTGGACCGCAGATCAGTTTTTGTGGTAGAGAACAGGGGGACAATTTTGTCCAAATTACAGCAGCTTTACTACGACATATCTGCCAAAATTCATTTGAATTTAAATGTTTTAAATACTCTCACAGCAAAAGTTGATGTATGTAATTAATTAGATTAATTTTTGACATTGTTTGACAGCCCTAATTATAACAGCAAATAAAGACCTACCTTGCTTTACAGGAACCAGTGAAGGGAAACAGGGAAACTTTGCCGATATTCAACCAGTCTTGTGTCATCACAGTTTTTGCAGGTGAATGTTGTTTGGCTTCCCCAGGAGCTCCCCACCCGTCTACTGGCGGAGCTGGTGCCACAGCAGGGAAGCAAAACACTGTTCATCTGCACACACTGTATGACACACAGCCAGATGACTATCAACAAAGCCTCCCTTTATATTCATTGTCTTCTGTCTCCATCACCAGTGATGTGGTGGTTCACTTTTACACTGTGTTCCATGGCCTATAGTTAGACTTTAGCTTCTGACTGTCTCCATCTTTATAACCTGTTTTTGCTGCCTAGTCAGTTTGACATCCTGGATATATCATCCAAACACATATTGCAGACCCCTCTGTCTGCTTTTCTCTGAAAATGCTTTTTCATTTTTCCAAAAATATTATCATATTTCTTCAGGGTGTGCAGTTAGTTACAGTGTGGGCTCCATGCTCACTCCAGCAGCTTAACAGATGGGGCGGGGCTTAGCAAAGGGTCAACTGGAAATGTGTCTACAAAGGAACATACTAAAGACACATCACTTCAGAGATAATTATTTCCAGTGGACATGGAAATGAGGGGTCAGTAGAGCAAGCAGCAGACAGTAGTGTTACCTCGGACGTAGTAACGGACACCGGCTCTGAAACAGCTCCTCCTGGAGATAATAGTCCACTCACACACCTTACCATTGATGCAGCTGGACTTCATGATGATGACTTGTAAACACATGTGTTAAGAAACTCATATGGAATAGTAAGGAGTCAGTGCTATACATATTAAAAAATAACATGAACACATAAGAAGCATACCTGATGCCCAGGTCAGTATCAAAAACTTTTTTAATAACTATAGTAGCTTTGTTAGGTACTGCATTGTAGGTAGACCAAAGGACAAAAACTCTCACTTTCACAAGTCATGAATCTAAAAAACAAGAAATTTTAAAGCTTCACTTGGATATCATGGTCAGATGGACCCAACATTAAGAGAGATCTCATACTCATCCACTGTAATAAAAGTGTCCGTTTTACATTTTTTTAAAGGGACTGCAGCAGTCACACAACAACAGGAAAGGATACAGCCATGGACAACAGGATACACAAACTTGTGTAACTGTAAGATAAGAGCAGTGTTAGATGATGACATGCTTTACTGTTGTACTGGTTTTTATCGTTCTGTGCACAATTATTAACATAACGTTACCTATGTAACCCTGGTTCTCTGAACAGAATGAGATGTCTAACAATCACAAAGCCCCCATCCTGTTTTTTCAGAAGCATACACTCCATCGTACAGGATAAGCCGGGAGGGCAGCCACTCTCATGAACATCTCAGTCATGATACTCACAGAATCAGAGTTACACAAGCAACATTAAGCTCTTTCACAGCATTATTTTCAGTGTCTCACTATTGAACATTGAGGCTCCAACTGCCTGACAGGCTAAGCTTTAAAGGTCCTGACAAGGCCGTCGGTTAGTGAGTGTTTGATCTGTATGTCCTATGCCTTTATTTATTTCCTGTCATATTCCTGTTTTATCTCTGTTTTAATTTAATTCCTTATATACGGCAGTAAAATAGTTCATACATGTTTGTAAATGAAAAAAATAAAAAATAAAAAAATAAAAAAAATTGGATTGGATTAGATTTTTGTCAACTCTGTCAGATTTCTAAAAAATCATTATTTAATCAGGCATTAAAGGGGTTAGCTGTATCAGAAGGACTGTCTCACTTCCTGGTTACCAAAAAGGTAGGAATGCTGCTCAGGTACTGATGAGCTTTCTATTTTTTGATTAATTCATTGAATAATATTGCTATCAGGTGTGTCTCAACCATAACAGGTCAACTCTGTAGCCCCTCTAAATCCAAACCAAATACATATTACGGTTTAAAAACTTGTATTTGAATTTTATAAAGAAAACTAAAATGGCTCCTCGCTACGACTGCTGTGAAATTCTTAAATATAGAACTTTTTGTCAGCTCTGTCAGATCTCTGTCATCCATCATGTATGCTGTTCAAGAAAAATGATATCACTGGGAAGTTGGTCATTACAAGGTAAAAAAAAGGTAAAATATATCTTATAGTGAGAAGTGAAACTAAATGCTGTGAAAGAGAACGTTACTTGTGTTTTACCTCTGGCTGTGCAATGAATTCCCTCAACAGGTGGCCATTCCAGACGAAGCGCTGATCTGCCTGAAACAGAGACAATTACCACATGTTAACACAAAGCCGAAAACAGACAGACATGGGTGTGGCCTTCACCTGGATACAAGCCTGACTGTAGGGAGCACACAAAAAAATTTAGGGTCCTGACACACCAAACCGATGGTCGGCAGCTGGTTAATGTTGGGCTATTGCTGAGTGTCTGTTGCCCGAATTTTTGCGCTGAGTCCCACACTGCTGCCCCTTATCAGCTTTTTTTTTTTTTTTTTTTTTTGGACCAATTCAGCATGTTGAATTGGCAACGCTGACAGCTCAGCCCATTGGTGAATGAAATCCCTCTGATTGGCAGATCAGCTCAGTGCACGCAAAGAGAAATGAAAGTGAGAAAAGTTAACAAACTGCTGAAGTCCAAAAGGAGTGAGACCAAAACAAACTTGTTCCATTAGGTCACATTATTTTTCTTTAGCCATATAGCTCTTTAACAGAAACCTTCCCTGATGATTTGTGTTATTGCTCACTGGTGTACAGTAAATATGCTCTGCTCCGTCAACATTGCCAAGACAGTCTTCCTGTTTCCCTTTTTGGATGATTGGTTACAGACTACTGTCATCTGCTGGAGTGGAGAGTTATTTCCACTCATGCAGGCGCAGAATGTACATGCTAGGGCTGGGGCGACACGTCAACGTCGTCAGTGTCATTGACTACGTACAGTACAGGCCAAAAGTTTGGACACACCTTCTCATTCAATGTGTTTTCTTTATTTTCATGACTATTTACATTGTAGATTCTCACTGAAGGCATCAAAACTATGAATGAACACGTGGAGTTATGTACTTAACAAAAAAAGGTGAAATAACTGAAAACATGTTTTATATTCTAGTTTCTTCAAAATAGCCACCCTTTGCTCTGATTACTGCTTTGCACACTCTTGGCATTCTCTCCATGAGCTTCAAGAGGTAGTCACCTGAAATGGTTTTCCAACAGTCTTGAAGGAGTTCCCAGAGGTGTTTAGCACTTGTTGGCCCCTTTGCCTTCACTCTGCGGTCCAGCTCACCCCAAACCATCTCCATTGGGTTCAGGTCCGGTGACTGTGGAGGCCAGGTCATCTGCCGCAGCACTCCATCACTCTCCTTCTTGGTCAAATAGCCCTTACACAGCCTGGAGGTGTGTTTGGGGTCATTGTCCTGTTGAAAAATAAATGATCGTCCAACTAAACGCAAACCGGATGGGATGGCATGGCATGTCGCTGCAGGATGCTGTGGTAGCCATGCTGGTTCAGTGTGCCTTCAATTTTGAATAAATCCCCAACAGTGTCACCAGCAAAACACCCCCACACCATCACACCTCCTCCTCCATGCTTCACAGTGGGAACCAGGCATGTGGAATCCATCCGTTCACCTTTTCTGCGTCTCACAAAGACACAGCGGTTGGAACCAAAGATCTCAAATTTGGACTCATCAGACCAAAGCACAGATTTCCACTGGTCTAATGTCCATTCCTTGTGTTTCTTGGCCCAAACAAATCTCTTCTGCTTGTTGCCTCTCCTTAGCAGTGGTTTCCTAGCAGCTATTTGACCATGAAGGCCTGATTCGCGCAGTCTCCTCTTAACAGTTGTTCTAGAGATGGGTCTGCTGCTAGAACTCTGTGTGGCATTCATCTGCTCTCTGATCTGAGCTGCTGTTAACTTGCGATTTCTGAGGCTGGTGACTCGGATGAACTTATCCTCAGAAGCAGAGGTGACTCTTGGTCTTCCTTTCCTGGGTCGGTCCTCATGTGTGCCAGTTTCGTTGTAGCGCTTGATGGTTTTTGCGACTCCACCTGGGGACACATTTAAAGTTTTTGCAATTTTCCAGACTGACTGACCTTCATTTCTTAAAGTAATGATGGCCACTCGTTTTTCTTCAGTTAGCTGATTGGTTCTTGCCATAATATGAATTTTAACAGTTGTCCAATAGGGCTGTCGGCTGTGTATTAACCTGACTTCTGCACAACACAACTGATGGTCCCAACCCCATTGATAAAGCAAGAAATTCCACTAATTAACCCTGATAAGGCACACCTGTGAAGTGGAAACCATTTCAGGTGACTACCTCTTGAAGCTCATGGAGAGAATGCCAAGAGTGTGCAAAGCAGTAATCAGAGCAAAAGGTGGCTATTTTGAAGAAACTAGAATATAAAACATGTTTTCAGTTATTTCACCTTTTTTTGTTAAGTACATAACTCCACGTGTTCATTCATAGTTTTGATGCCTTCAGTGAGAATCTACAATGTAAATAGTCATGAAAATAAAGAAAACGCATTGAATGAGAAGGTGTGTCCAAACTTTTGGCCTGTACTGTATATATGTGGTATATATGTGCAACTTTTTTGGCTGAGACAGCGACATCAAGCAATGCAGCAAAGGGCCTTAGTTGCCACTAGTTCTCTGAAGTCAGTTTGGAGTGTCTGAGTAATACGTTTTTAAACATTAGTGATATAAGTATACAAGTGAAATTATTAACAGGCAGGTTTATCTGCATTATTTTCTGTGTTTCTTTTAAATAGAAAGTCCCAGTCAGCTGTTAGCAAAAAGTGGTGATGTAGGTTACAGTGCCAATGCCCTCCCCTCACCCGGCATTCACTGCTTGACAGTGTGATCCGGGAGAGCAAGCAAAGTTTGGGCTTGGAAGATATAAGTTTGGAGGAAGAAGACAGTGTTTTTCTGTTGTTTTTATTATACCTTCATTTAACAATTTGAGGACACACTGAGATTCAATACAGTACTGCATTTGTACTGTATGAACACATTTATAGATCTATCAGTTTATACGCACAGTAGATGCAGTCAGCATGGTCCCAGAGTGGAGAAGCAGACAGTAATATTGGGCCTGCTTCACTAATATGTGCGTAGAAAGGTTCTTCAGGGCCACACACATACCATGGGCCTCATTTATAAAAGAGTGCTTAGGATTCATACTAAAAGTGGACGTGCGCCCAATCAGCACTGCTGATGCTGTCAGCTGTGTCTGTGGGACTGCACGACAGTGACAGAACAAAAAAAGTGGTCTGATCTAAAGGTAGACCAAATATTTCTACTCCTTTACCAACATGTAGTTAATGTGTTGCTTTTAAATTTGAGGACGTTTGACACTGATGTGCGACATAAAGAATCACATTTATTAAAGGTGGAGGCAAAAAGGAGTATGTGCTAGTGCCATCTTGCGCAATTACGCACGAGGGTCACCGCAGTATTTATATATTTATGGCAATTAGTCTGATCAGACCCCTGGCCTGAATTACAGCATGAACCAGTGGTATCCCTGTCCCAAAATACAACGTGTAATTTGAAATACAATTCAAAGATGAAAGTGTAATAGGCGAACATGTTTCTTCATGCCGGTTTTGTCTTGAACAGCACATGTCTAAGTAGGGCTGATGAAATGAGTGTAACGGTTGTGCTTAATGGCTGTATTTCGAGACATGATAAATGCACTGGAAATATTTAGCTAAATAAATAAATATATTCCATGCAGTCGTGCCATCCTCTCCCCCTCCTGCGCTCACAGAGTGGACAATAAGTCGTTAGAGGCAGTGCGGATTAAATAAGTATTTAGAAAGAATTTCAATTCAGGATTTGAGTTGGATTTTACAACGTTTTTATGAAATAATTATCACTCACTCCAAGCGCAAAATAAGGCTGCTGGATTTAATTTCAATGATAACGTGGATCTAAGGTGGATATAGTGTGACATTAAATTTGTGTGAGACATCAATAAAAATCTGACTCCACTTCTCCACCTCGCTGTCTGCGTCGCTACTTCCCAGTGTCTCCAATCTCTCTGAATCTCTGAATGTGCGCACTCTTACAGGTGCGCACATTCTCCCGCCAAGTTTATTTTTATAAATCACAACCTTTGCGTGGTAAGTGGCGTACGCCACTTTCAAGCCCCGTTTTGTGCGTAAGCAAGCTTTATAAATGAGGCCCCAGGTCTTTAACTGGAAAATGTGAGGTCAGGCGCTGGTTGCTACTCTTGTGCCTTTTCTGTGCCAGCTTTCAATAGTGTAGCAGCAGGTTGCCTCTGAGGTTGCTAAGCAACCCCAACAAGCACTGTGTCATAGCTAATTTATCTGAAATCCGGAGTGCAGAGCTGATGTTCTTCCAGGCGCTGCATTGATCACAGACTGATATTTAGGGAGGAAGGGAAAGATATTTGCCAGCTGTAATTGGTTGGTCCTCGTCACATGACATGCAGTGCACAGTGTTGCATTCCAAAAATTGAACTCAGTTTATTTCAGGACACAGCCATTGCGCCCTGAAAAATAGGCGCTCAGGAATGTGTGCGCTCCACGACGGCGTCGCTCTGATGTTTGAGCGCGTCTGCTGCATGCCTACGTTGAAAAAAATGAATATGAGGGCACAAAAACATAGCATTTGTACAGCCCCTTACTCTGAACATAAAATAAGTATGGATTCATGAAATGAGTGCACTGGCTGATTTTAGTGAGCCTATGTATAAGTTTGAGCCTATGCCTAAACGTAGATTCAGTAAGATTGTTATTCACGTCGGCGGCAATGACACCCGGTTACGCCAATCGGAGGTCACTAAAATTAATATTGCTTCGGTGTGTGAATACGCAAAAACGATGTCGGACTCCGTAGTTTTCTCTGGACCCCTCCCAAATCTGACCAGTGATGACATGTTTAGCCGCATGTCATCATTTAACCGCTGGCTGTCCAGGTGGTGTCCAGCAAACGATGTGGGTTTTGTTAATAATTGGCAAACTTTCTGGGGAAAACCTGGTCTTATTAGGAGAGATGGCATTCATCCCACTTTGGATGGAGCTGCTCTCATTTCCAGGAACCTGGCAAACTTTATTAGTAATTTAAATCCCTGACAACCCAGAGTTGAGACCAGGACTCGGAGACGCAGTCCTAAACGCCTCTCTGAGCTTCTAGTGCAGTTACCCAGCCATAGTTTTAATAGTTTTATACAAACAGTGTCGGTCCCCGACCCTAAATTATCTAAATCTAAAATTAAACAAAGAGGAGTTGTGCATAACAACCTCATAAAAATTAAAACCTCTTCTGTGACAGAAAGACAAAACAGGAGAATTAAATGCGGACTGTTGAATATCAGGTCTCTATCGTCTAAAGCAGTGTTAGTAAACGAATTAATATCAGATAATCATATTGATTTACTCAGTCTCACTGAAATCTGGCTGTGTCAAGATGAATATGTCAGTCTAAATGAGTCCACTCCTCCCAGTCATAATAATACCCACATTCCTCGAGGCAGCGGCCGAGGAGGGGGAGTTGCAGCCATTTTTAACTCTAGCCTGTTAATCAGCCCTAAACCTAAACTAGATTATAATTCATTTGAAAGCCTCATTCTTAGTCTTTTACATCCGACCTGGAAAACCTCGCAGCCACTTTTATTTGTTATAGTGTACCGTGCTCCTGGCCCGTATTCTGAATTTTTATCTGAATTCTCAGAGTTTTTATCCAGTTTAGTTCTTAAATCAGATAAAGTTATTATTGTAGGCGATTTTAACATTCATGTCGGAGTTGATAATGACTCCCTGGCTACCGCGTTTATCTCATTATTAGACTCCATTGGCTTCAGTCAGGGTGTACATGAACCTACTCATTGTTTTAACCATACCCTCGATCTAGTTCTGACGTATGGAATTGAAATTGATAACCTAAAAGTCTTTCCACCGAATCCCTCGCTATCGGATCATTATCTGATTACTTTTGATTTCTTTTTACTCGATTACACGCCACTCAGCAACAGTTACTATACTAGATGTTTATCAGATAGTGCTGAAAACTTAAGGAAAAGATTACTTCGTCGTTAAATTCAATACCAATACCTTCAGTAACAGAGGTTTCGTGCGACTTTAACCTCTCCCGAATTGATCATTTTGTTGATAGCGCCGTAGGGCTCGCCACGAACAACGCCGACTCTGTAGCTCCTCTTAAAAAGAAGTTAAAAGCAAAGAAAGTTCGCTCCTTGGTATAACTGTCAAACCCGTAAGTTAAAACAAATATCGCGAAAATTTGAAAGGAATTGGTGATTAACCAAACTGGAAGAATCTCGTTTAATCTGGACAGACAGTCTCAAAACTTATAAGAGGGGCCTTCGCAATGCCAGAGCAAACTATTACTCAGCTCTAATAGAAGACAATAAGAACAACCCCAGGTTTCTTTTCAGCACTGTAGCCAGGCTGACTGAGAGTCAAAGCTCTATTGAGCCTTGTATTCCCTTAGCCCTTAGCAGTAATGATTTTATGAGCTTTTTTAATGACAAAATTCTAACTATTAGAGGCAAAATTCATGACCTCCTGCCCTCAGATAGTACCTATCTAACCTCAAACACAGCTGTAAAATCTAATATATATATTTAGATTGCTTCTCCCCAATTTCTCTTCAAGAATTGACTGCAGTGATTTCTTCATCCAAATCATCAACGTGTCTCTTAGACCCCATCCCAACTAGGCTACTTAAGGAGGTCTTTCCTTTAGTTAACACTCATATATTAGATATGATCAATATATCCTTATTAACAGGCTATGTACCACAGTCTTTTAAGATAGCTGTAATTAAACCTCTACTAAAAAAGCCCACCCTGAATCCAGAGGTGTTAGCCAACTATAGACCAATATCTAATCTTCCCTTTATGTCAAAGATCCTTGAGAAAGTAGTCGCAGACCAGCTGTGTGATTTTCTCCAGGATAATAATTTATTTGAGGAATTTCAGTCAGGATTTAGAGTGCATCATAGCACTGAGACAGCTCTAGTTAAAATTACAAATGACCTTCTGATTGCTTCAGACAAAGGACTCGTCTCTGTACTTGTTTTATTAGATCTTAGTGCGCGCTTTGACACAATTGACCATCAAATTCTGCTGCAGAGACTGGATCACTTAATTGGCTTAAAAGGTTCAGCACTAAGCTGGTTTAAATCTTATTTATCTGATCGTTTTCAATTTGTTGACGTTCGCAATGAACCATCCTTACGTACTAAAGTTTGTTTTGGAGTTCCGCAAGGTTCTGTGCTCGGACCAATCCTGTTTACTCTATATATGCTTCCTTTAGGTAACATCATTAGAAATCACTATAAATTTCCATTGTTATGCGGATGATACTCAGTTGCATTTATCAATGAAGCCAGAAGAAAGCAATCAATTAACTAAACCCCATAATTGCCTTAAAGACATAAAAACTTGGATGAGCACCAATTTCCTGATGTTAAATTCAGACAAAACTGAAGTTATTGTTCTTGGCCTCAAACAACTCAGAGACTCTTTATCTGATGACATAGTTTCTCTAGACGGCATTGCTCTGGCCCCTGCCACTACCGTAAGAAACCTCGGAGTAATATTTGATCAAGATTTGTCTTTCAATTCTCATTTAAAGCAAACGTCACGGACTGCATTTTTTCATCTGCGTAATATTGCGAAAATTAGGCCTATCCTGACCCGAAAAGATGCAGAAAAATTGGTCCACGCTTTTGTTACCTCAAGGCTGGATTACTGTAACTCTCTATTATCAGGTAGCTCTAGTAAGTCCTTAAAAACTCTCCAGCTAATTCAGAATGCAGCAGCACGTGTACTAACAGGAACTAAGAAACGCGATCATATCTCTCCTGTTTTAGCTTCTCTGCACTGGCTCCATGTAAAATCCAGAATTGAATTTAAAATCCTACTGTTAACTTATAAAGCTCTAAATGGTCAAGCTCCGTCATATCTTAGAGAGCTCATAGTGCCATATTATCCCACCAGAACACTGCGCTCTGAGAACGCAGGGTTACTCGTGGTCCCTAAAGTCTCCAAAAGTTGATCAGGAGCCAGAGCCTTTAGCTATCAGGCTCCTCTCCTGTGGAATCATCTTCCTGTTACGGTCCGGGAGGCAGACACCGTCTCCACATTTAAGACTAGACTTAAGACTTTCCTCTTTGATAAAGCTTATAGTTAGGGCTGGCTCAGGCTTGTCCTGTACCAGCCCCTAGTTAGGCTGACTTAGGCCTAGTCTGCCGCAGGACCCCTCTATAATACACCGGGCCCCTTCTCTCCTTCTCTCTCTCTCTCTCGTATCCTATTACTGCATCTAGCTAACCCGGCCATTCTGGATGTCACTAACTGGGCTTCTTCTCCGGAGCCTTTGTGCTCCACTGTCTCGCAGATTAACTCATATCACAGCGGTGCCTGGACAGCGTGACGTGTGTGGTTGTGCTGCTGCCGTGGTCCCGCCAGATGCCTCCTGCTGCTGCTGCCATCATTAGTCATTAGTCATACTTCTTCTGTTATTATACACATATGATTATTGTCACACATGTATACTGCCAGGTATTAATACATACTTTCAACATATTGTACCGCAGTAACCAGAACTATAACTATAATATTATTACTTTCATTAATGTTGTTGTAAGATACTGTCATTACCTGCATCTCTCTCTCTCTCTCTCTCTCTCTCTCTCTCTCTCTCTGTGTCATATGGATTACTGTTAATTTATCATGTTGATCTGTTCTGTACGACATCTATTGCACGTCTGTCCGTCCTGGAAGAGGGATCCCTCCTCAGTTGCTCTTCCTGAGGTTTCTACCGTTTTTTTTTCCCCCCGTTAAAGGGTTTTTTTTTGGGGAGTTTTTCCTTATCCACTGTGAGGGTCTTAAGGACAGAGGGATGTCGTATGCTGTAAAGCCCTGTGAGGCAAATTGTGATTTGTGATATTGGGCTTTATAAATAAAATTGAATTGAATTGAATTGAATGTTAGTGATCCTTCTAAACTGACACGCCCTTGCCCACTATCTGAAATCTGCATACTGCCCTGCGCCCATTTCTCCATATAAGGACATACGTTTGCCCAGAGATGTATCATGGAGAAAGCAGTGAAATTGTTTCTACACACATATTAAGGCTCTGACACACCAAAGTCATGCCGTCAGTGAACATCTGTAAATGTGAAGGCAGTCGATTGTTTGGTCATTATGTTTTTGTCCGACCAAATTCTCATTGGTCAGACAAAAGCATAAATAGAAAAGTGTTACAATGCGCAGGATAATATTTATAGGAGATCACATCTATATTTCACTCAGAGCATTCCACCTGCCTGGACAGAGTTAACTTGCCCTGGACAAGTGTTAATGTTAAGCTCTGTGTGTCTGTGTCATTTCAGTCAACCAAGATTTCCTTTGGGTGATTACAGCCCTAAACAAATCACATTTTGCCCCAAGGTGCTTTGATTTCTGAGTGGGCATTTTATTCTAGACACTGTGAGCTCACCAATTCACAGAAAGTGATATATACTGTAATATATCTTACCCTCTCCAGAAGGCTCATCTCCTGAAACTCGGGGCTGGTGTTGGCCAGGCGCTGCAGAGAGTGGGTCAGGTCGTAGTTTGTTGCAAAGTAGAAGCCGTCCGTATGAAGCACATTGTTGATCATGGACAGGAATGTCTTGTTGTCTTGCATCTGAAACAAGAGACAAATCCAGCACCACAGGTGAGAGACAGGAACAGTGACTGGAGAAGGGTGGCAGTGCGGAACGCAGCCAGTCAACTCCGAAGCCTTTGTGCTCCACTGTCTCTCAGGTTAACTTGTATTGCAGCGGTGCCTGGATAGTGTGACGTGTGTAGTTGTGCTGCTGCCATGATCCTGCCAGATGCCTCCTGCTGCTGCTGTTATCATTAGTCATACTTCTAGTGTTATTATACACATATGATTATTGTCACACATGTATACTATCAGATGTTAATATATTATTATTAATTATAATATTATTACTTTCATTAATGTTGTAAGCTACTGTCATTACTGTCTGTCCTGCATCTCTCTCTGTCTCTCTCTCTGTCTCATTGGGTCATACGGATTACTGTTAATTTATGATGTTGATCTGTTCTGTACGACATCTATTGCACGTCTGTCCATCCTGGAAGAGGGATCCCTCCTCAGTTGCTCTTCCTGAGTTTTCTACTTTTTTTTTCCCGTTAAAGGGGTTTTTTGGGAGGGGGGGAGTTTTTCCTTATCTGCTGTGAGGGTCCAAAGGACAGAGGGATGTCGTATGCTGTAAAGCCCTGTGAGGCAAACTGTGATTTGTGATACTGGGCTTTATAAATAAAATTGATTGATTGAATTGAACTCAGACACCTGGGCGATTCTGACGACAACCTAAGTCCATCTCATTTCTCTCATTTCATGTCTTTTTGCTATCATGAGCCAAGATATCATGGAAATGTTCTCATTAAATATCACATCAATTAATAATGAATTCACAAGTAATAAAGGACAAGTTGCTAATGCTGGACTGCTGCTAAAAATGTCTTAGTTCATGTCCACTCAAACTCATTTAATTCTGAAGAAATAAAGTCAGGTTTCCCACATATTTTCATGGACAAAGTTTCCAAAATTTTCCATGGACCTAGGACTGGGCGATACATCGAATATACTCGATGTATCGCGGGTTTGTCTCTGTGCAATGTAGAAAATGACTATTTCGTGAGTATTCGAGTACACGTTCTCACGCAGTTGCTTTTAGCCGCGGGCATTACACTACAGGCTTTTCTCACTCTTTCTTGTCTCTCCTTCTCACAGAGAGATAAAACAAGCACACCTTGTTACATACGTCACATACTGTCGCGCATGCAACGTCATACGCCCTCGCCGAGCAGAGAGGTAGCGGCATGGGTAACGTTAGCGGTGGCAGGTGGTGCAAGCGGAGCGGTGCGAGTGGTAATACGAGAGAGAGAAGGTGCAAATCTGGTAACAAATGGGGGAAGAAGAATTAATTCCCAAGAAAAACAGCACGGGGTCCATCGTCTGGCGGTGGTTTGGCTTCAAGCGGGAAGATGTTGAACAGACAACCGTAATATGTAAAGTATGCGGCAAAAGCGTTGCTACAAAAAGTAGCAGCACTACTAATTTGTACCATCATTTGAAAAGTCACAGGCTAGAGAATGAAGAGTGCTTGAAACTCCGCATGTCAACATCTCCGGCCGGTGTCACACCCAAGAAAATGCCGAAGCAACCAGCACTGACCCAGTTGAGCCTGGCGTCTTCCATTTCCAGATCAACACCGTATGAAAAAAATAGTCAAAAACAGAAGGAGATAACGTCCGTAGTAACCTACCACATAGCGAAAGACATGGCCCCAGTTAGTGTGGTTGAAAAGCCCGGATTCAGAAAGCTCATCAACACACTTGACCCGAGATTTAATCTGCCTAGTCGCAAATATTTTGCAGAGAAAGCTCTACCTGAGTTGTACATTAAAGTGAGAGAAGAGCTGGCTAACCAGCTTACAAATGTGACCCACTTCTCCACAACTGCCGACATATGGAGCATCCGAACATGTGAGCAATACCTCAGTTTGACTGTTCACTACATCGACAACTGGGAGTTGAAAAGCAAGTGCCTTCAGACGAGCTTTCTTCCAGAGGACCACACAGGCGGGATCATCGCACAAGGCCTGCAAGATGCTCTGATGTCATGGAACTTAAATGAAGCTCGCCAGGTGTGCATCACCACGGATAATGGAGCTAACATTGTCAAAGCTGTGAGCCTCAACCAGTGGACACGTCTACAGTGTTTTGGCCATCGCCTGCATCTTGCAATTGGTGAGTTTCCCCCTGTGACAGTAATCATCTTTCAGCATTGTTATAACACCCTACTGGTCATAACACAGAGAACTGTTTTATCTATGCAACTTAAGTGTGTGTGTTGTGTGTGAGTGTGTGTTTTTTTGCAAAAAAAGTGCATAACTGTGCATCTTAGCTTAGGCATCCAAGAGGTTTTATATAAATTGTCTTACATGTTAATTTCTTTTTCTGCATTAGTGTGTCAGTAGACTGCTCTTCATAGTGCATTTTTTATATTTCGAAACTTTTATTTTATGTAAGGGCGGCACGGTTGCCGGTTCAATCCCGGGCGTGGGAGCCCTTCTGTGCGGAGTTTGCATTTTGCATGTTCTCCCCGTGTCAGCGTGGGTTCTCTCCGGGCACTCCGGCTTCCTCCCACAGTCCAAAGACATGCAGATTGGGGACTAGGTTAATTGGTAACTCTAAATTGTCCATAGGTGTGAATGTGAGCGTGAATGGTTGTTTGTCTCTATGTGTCAGCCCTGCAATAGTCTGGCGACCTGTCCAGGGTGTACCCTGCCTCTCGCCCGATGTCAGCTGGGATAGGCTCCAGCCCCCCCGCGACCCTCAAGAGGATGAAGCGGTTAGAAGATGAATGAATGAATGAATGAATGAATGAATGAATATTTTATGTAAGCATCTTCACTTTTACCCACTACTGTATAAAAATAATTACCAAAATTAGTGAGTGGATTTCTTCACAATTACTGTAACATTTTAAATGTTTGTTTTTCATTCTCAGAGAGAAGCATGAAGGACACCCGCATTGACCGTGCTGTTGCTGTGTGCAAGAAGGTGGTGAGCAGCTTCTCTTTCAGTTGGAAGAGGAGGAGAGACCTGGCCACCGCGCAGCAAGAGCTGAATCTCCCTGCACACCAGCTAATCAGTGAGTCTCCTACCAGGTGGGGATCCCGAGAGAAGATGACTGAGCGGGTGCTGGAGCAGGAGCAAGCGATTTCTCAAGTCTTAGCCGCAGACAAGAAAATCCGGCATCTTGTTCTCACCTGGCAAGACCTGCAAGTCCTCGAGTCAGTGCACAAGGCTCTCAAACCCCTCCTGGAATTCACTGATGCTCTATCAGGTGAGAGTTACGTCACAGTGTCCTATGTCAAGCCTGTGCTCCATCTCTTCCAGTCCAGCCTCTTGGCATATCAGGAGGATGACACTCCACTGACCCAGTCTATCAAAGCCATCCATTCTGGATTATCTGAGCAAGAAGTTTTCTGATCCTTCCACTAACGACCTGCTGGACATGGCAGGCTTAGTGGATCCCAGGTTCAAGACAACATACTGCACAGAAGGAAAGGTGGAGGACATCAAGAGCAGAGCCTTAGCTGAGATGGAGGCAATGCTGTCCGAGTCTGACCAGGGCACAGCTGAGTTGGCTGCTTCCCATCCTCAAGATGCATCAACAGCATCACAGCCAACAGAGCCACTAAGGAAGAAAACCCTTGGAAGCTTCTTTAAAACAGCAGCAACATCATCCTCCAGCACACTATCACAGAGAGAGCGTATTGAAAAAGAGTTGTCTGCCTACTTGCAGTCTGTTAATGTTGACAGTGATGCAAATCCCCTGCAGTGGTGGAACGACCATGAGGAAATGTTCCCAAACCTAAAAAATGTGGCAAAAAAGTATCTGTGTGTGCCTGCCACCAGTTCCCCATCGGAAAGGGTGTTTAGTACCAGTGGGAATATAGTTACATGCCAGCGAGCATCTCTCAAACCAGACGCTGTTGATAGGCTTGTGTTTTTGGCACAAAACCTCTGAACAACCTGATACTACTCACTGGTTGTTGTCACAAGCACAACACACCATGCATAAAATGCAACTATATATTTTTTGAACTTCAAATTTGTGCCATACATTCCATACAGAAGAAACCAAGACTAAAGCTGTGAACTTTTCCATAAGTAACCTCATTGACCTTTTGTTGCCAATGTTTTATGTTCAGGCATTGTGGCCATAAAAGTAGGGTCCTTTTCACAATTTGATTTCCTATTATGCAGCTAATTTTTATTTTACAGTTTTTGAAATATCTTGTGTGACATCCTGCACAAAAGTGCATATTTTTCTTTTAAAATATCCTAGTGGCATTATATACAAAAAGTTCACTTAAATTTAATGTTGTTTTTATATGTCATCTTAGTGACATCATGCACAAAAGTGCACTTTATTTGTTTTAAAATATTGTAGTGGAATTCTGTACAAAAAGTGCACTTTAATTTAGTGTTGTTTTGATATGTCATCTTAGTGACATAATGCACAAAAGTGCACTTTATTTGTTTTAAAATATTGTAGTGGCATTCTGTACAAAAAGTGCACTTTAATTTAGTGTTGTTTTGAAATGTCATCTTAGTGACATCATGTACAAAAGTGCACTAATATCTTGTTTTAAAATGTCTCTGACAATCTTGCACTTTCTGTTTTGAAATTACATGAATGTTTGTGCCACTGCTTAATAACTGTTTAATAAATACAGTTTTGGTAAATTGACTTAGTTGTGATTTCCCTCTTTGCATGAAAGTTTAAAATTAGCATATATTAATGCAGTATGAACAAGAATGTTTTAATGTAGACGTAGAATCATCATACTGGTGTGATTATATGCATCAAGTATTAATTTAAGGCTAAGGCAAAATATCGAGATATATACCGTGTATCGTGACATGGCCTAAAAATATCGAGATATTAATTAAAGGCCATATCGCCCAGCCCTACATGGACCCATAAAAAATCTTACCAAACTTGCCTGGCTTTACACACACACACACACACACACACACACACACACACACATATATATATACATATATACAGTACAGGCCAAAAGTTTGGACACACCTTCTCATTCAATGCGTTTTCTTTATTTTCATGACTATTTACATTGTAGATTCTCACTGAAGGCATCAAAACTATGAATGAACACATGTGGAGTTATGTACTTAACAAAAAAAGGTGAAATAACTGAAAACATGTTTTATATTCTAGTTTCTTCAAAATAGCCACCTTTTGCTCTGATTACTGCTTTGCACACTCTTGGCATTCTCTCCATGAGCTTCAAGAGGTAGTCACCCGAAATGGTTTCCACTTCACAGGTGTGCCTTATCAGGGTTAATTAGTGGAATTTCTTGCTTTATCAATGGGGTTGGGACCATCAGTTGTGTTGTGCAGAAGTCAGGTTAATACACAGCCGACAGCCCTATTGGACAACTGTTAAAATTCATATTATGGCAAGAACCAATCAGCTAACTAAAGAAAAAGCAGTGGCCATCATTACTTTAAGAAATGAAGGTCAGTCAGTCCGGAAAATTGCAAAACTTTAAATGTGTCCCCAAGTGGAGTCGCAAAACCATCAAGCGCTACAAAACTGGCACACATGAGGACCGACCAGGAAAGGAAGACCAAGAGTCACCTCTGCTTCTGAGGATAAGTTCATCCGAGTCACCAGCCTCAGAAATGGCAAGTTAACAGCAGCTCAGATCAGAGACCAGATGAATGCCACACAGAGTTCTAGCAGCAGACTCATCTCTAGAACAACTGTTAATAGGAGACTGCGCGAATCAGGCCTTCATGGTCAAATAGCTGCTAGGAAACCACTGCTAAGGAGAGGCAACAAGCAGAAGAGATTTGTTTGGGCAAAGAAACACAAGGAATGGACATTAGACCAGTGGAAATCTGTGCTTTGGTCTGATGAGTCCAAATTTGAGATCTTTAGTTCCAACCGCCGTGTCTTTGTGAGACGCAGAAAAGGTGAACGGATGGATTCCACATGCCTGGTTCCCACTGTGAAGCATGGAGGAGGAGGTGTGATGGTGTGGGGGTGTTTTGCTGGTGACACTGTTGGGGATTTATTCAAAATTGAAGGCACACTGAACCAGCATGGCTACCACAGCATCCTGCAGCGACATGCCATCCCATCCGGTTTGCGTTTAGTTGGACGATCATTTATTTTTCAACAGGACAATGACCCCAAACACACCTCCAGGCTGTGTAAGGGCTATTTGACCAAGAAGGAGAGTGATGGAGTGCTGCGGCAGATGACCTGGCCTCCACAGTCACCGGACCTGAACCCAATGGAGATGGTTTGGGGTGAGCTGGACCGCAGAGTGAAGGCAAAGGGGCCAACAAGTGCTAAACACCTCTGGGAACTCCTTCAAGACTGTTGGAAAACCATTTCAGGTGACTACCTCTTGAAGCTCATGGAGAGAATGCCAAGAGTGTGCAAAGCAGTAATCAGAGCAAAGGGTGGCTATTTTGAAGAAACTAGAATATAAAACATGTTTTCAGTTATTTCACCTTTTTTTGTTAAGTACATAACTCCACATATGTTCATTCATAGTTTTGATGCCTTCAGTGAGAATCTACAATGTAAACAGTCATGAAAATAAAGAAAACGCATTGCATGAGAAGGTGTGTCCAAACTTTTGGCCTGTACTGTATATATACCACAAAGAATATACCACAATATACCACAAACATTTACTGAAACATCAGTATTTCCCCTACCATTATATTAGGGGAGCGCCCTTGAATGAGAAGGTGTGTCCAAACTTTTGGCCTGTACTGTATATATATACACACACACACACACACACACACACACATATACATATATATACATATACATATATATATATATATATATATATATATATATATATATATATATATATATACATATATATATATATATATATATATATAAATATAAATATACATATATATATATATATACATATACATATACATATATATATATATATATATATATATAAAATCAAAACAAAACTATTTTTAGTCGCAAATGTGAGTGCAGTGACGGATGGAGTGAAATATTGCCACACTGCCGACATTTTACTCCGTCCGTCACTGCACGCTGTTTGATTGCGTTATCAAAACACGCCGTTATTAGTCAGCCTTGCTTTTCACTTATTCCACCGAATATCAAATGTGTGTTTTTTTGGCAATATTCGGCCGAATATATTTGGTTACCGAATATTCGGTGCATCCCTATTGTTTTCACTTAGTAAGTCATTATTTTGACTTAGTATCTCATTATTTTGAGATATTATTTCATTATTTCGACTTAGTATCTCATTATTTTGAGATAGTATCTCATTATTTTGACTTAGTATCTCATTATTTTTGACTTAGTATCTCATTATTTTGAGTTAGTACGTCATTATTTTGACTTAGTATCTCATTATTTTGAGTTATTAGATCTTATTTTTTTCCATCAAGTGGCGGAAATGGGCTTCCATAGATATCAGAGCCGATCCGCACATCACTATGGCTTAATAATCAACTCAGTCAATAAAAACAACCCGTCCTGTGTTAGGAGTGTATGTCACTGACAGAAAGAAAGAAAGAAAAGAAAAAGACAGAAAAGCAGCATACACCTCACATATTTATTTCTCACAGTCGCGCACACGTTTGGCTGGCATGCAGAAGCACAATCTGTGTGTCTGTGTGGCCGCAGCTTCAGCTGCTCAGGTAGAGAGGCTGTGTAGCGCAAGTGTGTTTTTTCGCTGATTCGGTTCTGCAGGTTCTCTGCTGGTACACTGGAGACGGGGTTCAAGCAGTTCGTCTCACTCGGGATATACGCTTTTTTGGTTCATAGTTTATGATTGACATGCGATTTATTCGCGTTTAGAGGGAATTATTTTTACCGGCAATCACCGGATAACGGAAACGTGGGTAGAGTTATCTATATAAAATACACAGACTAACTAACTAACTAACTGACTGACTAACATAAACAATTGAAAATTGAAAACGATTAGCTTGCACCGTTAGCTCCGGTAAGGGAAAGCAGCTGACCGGAAGTCACGCGCAAAAACACGGAAGTTGATCACTATTTACTTCCGTGTTTGAAAATAAGGTGAATACTAGACAATAAGCTGATATTTGAGAGTAACTCTGATATGATTTACAAAAAAAAGGCCAGCAGTGTCTCTTTTGGCTTCGTAAACTTTCTAAATTCCAGGTTGACTCATCCCTGATAACCATATTTTATCGTTCTTTTACCTTTTCTTTTATTTGCTGGTTTCAATTCCTTAATGTAAGCAGAAAGATTTACTTAACAAGGTGGTTAATGTCTGCAGTAAAATAACTGTTCACTGTTCAAGAGACTCTGCAGGATCTTTACAACAAACAACTGTATTAGAAAGCAGAATCTGCTCGGACGACTTCCTGTTCCAGCAGCATGGAGTGAGCGCATCTCCGTTGCTCCCTCTTCAAAAAGACATTTAATTTGACTTATTTAAGTCATTATCACAATATAATATCATAACTGGACTCCCTAAAAAAGACATTGTATCCTATTTGAAGTGCAGAATGTCAGTGAAAGATCGGAATTTACGAAGCAACTCTGTCATGAACTCATCAGCCATAGACCGCACAGAGCTCACCTCGATTATACGAGGTTATTCGAGAGGAGATTGGCATGGCGTTTGATATAAAACTGCGGCCGATAAAGGAATCAATTGACTCTCTACAACAAACAATGAAAGAAACATCCTCAAAGCTGCGAGAGGTGGAAGAAGCAGTTACAGACAATGACCGGCAGATGACTGATGTGGAAAAGAAATGTGCCAATTTACACTCAGAAAACACCATACTGCGAGAGAAAATTCAACAAATTGAAGACCACAACCGTAAATTTAATATCAGGATTACTGGGATTCCTAGCGAAGCTGAAGGGGGACAACCAACTGCTTTCATGAACAACTTGTTGAGGAAAATGTTTGGGGCGGACAAACTTGGGGAGCAGCCATGTGTGAATATTGCGCACCGCACCTGACCCCAATCAACCAGCTCAAGATGCATGATTGCCCGGCTGTTTAGCCTGGAAACTAAAAGAACTATTATTAGACTGGCCGGGGAAGCAGCTGGGAATTTGAAATTCCAGGGAAGGAAAATACACATCTACCCGGATTTCTTGGCTGACCGGTTGAAGAGGAGAGCAGCGTTCAAAGATGTTAAAAATCAGCTGAGAGAAGCGGGAGTAAAGCACGGTATACTGCATCCATGTAAGATGATAATCACCCACCAAAAGACCACGGTGACATTCACGGATGCTAAAGAGGCAATGACTTATTATGATCAGGTAATCAAACCATCCCTCCATGATGCACAAGTGTGACTTTTCTTTCTTCTTTTTTCTCTTTCATTTTTCTCCCTCTCCCCCGGGGCGCAGGGTGGAGAAGGGAGGCTGATCGCTTGCAGGATCTAATGGAGCAGCTTGGACTATATTGTTTAATTTTAATTCCTAAAGGATAATACTTAAAGGACACAGTCAAATATAAAATTCAATATTAGTTATGTATTTGAAGGGGAAGCTGACTGCACTACATGCAGCGCCTCTACCCCATAGATTGTACAGTCTGTGATTCACGTGTAGAGGGGGACTTTAACGGGGAGCGTCTAATGGTGGGGGGACGGGGTCGGGTTTATGGTGTGTTTTTTGTTTTGTATGTTGTGCTCTTTTTTGTGATGCATCTCAGATCTACAGTTATTATGTTGTTTGTTTGATATGCCAAATTAGGGCTGCACGGTATATGCAGTAGATGGTAGAAATGATATAAATTTGGCCCACGGCAGAGATTTGCGCTCTACCGTCCTATCGTCGATGACGTCATCGCACCTGCCTCAGTGTGAAAATGGCTGGTTGCTGGAGAACTTGTGAGTGAGTGAGTTAATGTCTTATGAACAGCCCCAGACTTCTCAGACTCTTTTAGCGACTTACCGCTCAGAGGGAACTCATTCAGTGTCTCCTCTGGCAGCAGCACAGCGTCTCTACCTCTCCTCTCTCACCGTGCGAACACGGGAGTTGGTTTTCGGCAAGAGAGTTTGTCATAAACCTTTGGTAATGTAAACCTATGTGACGCTAGGGGCTCCACAAAAAACTCCATATGTGAATATGTGATAGTTGTGGTATCATAGCAGCCTGTCACAGGTTACAGCCTGATGATTAGAGGAGAAATGGCAGAGCATAAAGGTCCAGGTGGAAAAAACACAACTCAGTCATTAAGGATTTTGCTAAACGAAGGAAATTACCTTTTGATATAGATCCCAGGGGACATTTTGCACCATAGAGTACTGGGTTTTAATTTTGAGTTTTGAAATCTGCATTCTGCACAATAAATGCTCTAAAAATACATTATATCTTTGCTTTTGTTGTTGTTGGTTTTTTTTTATCAATTTAGCTTTGCTAAGGGACTACAAAACCCATTCAGAAACACTTCTATTATAACTTTTACACTTAAATTTATACCGCGATATATACCGTTACCATGAAGGGATTCCATTTATACCGTGATATAAATTATAGGTCATACCACCCAGCCCTATGCCAAATTATACTTTTTTAAGTTGGAATGTAAAAGTGTTGGGGAACTCTGAGAAAAAGAGGAAAATCTTGTCATATTTAAAGGAAAATATAATAAACATAGCTTACTTACAAGAGACTCACCTCTTACCATCTGCTCATGATCAGCTTAAATCTAGGTGGTTTGTGAAAGTTTATCACTCCTCTTTTACATCCAGTTCCAGAGGGGTGGCTATTCTGATTAGTCAAAATACACCCTTCTCTCCAGAAGAAATTAAAACTGACCCTCTTGTTGAATTCATGTAGTCCTAATCATGATGATCCTAAATTTATTAATGATTATCTTTCATTGCTTCATTATGATATTCCAGTATTCTGGGGAGGTGATTTTAATTGTGTACTGGATGGAAAACTGGATAGATCTTCCAAGAGTAAATATACATTACCTAATATGTCAACTGCCTTGAAAAATAGTACAAAAGATTTAGGAATTTATGAAGTATGGAGAACCCTTCACCCAGAGGAGAAAGTTTTCTCCTTTTATTCTCATGTGCATAAATCTTATTCAAGGATAGATTTTTTCTTTATCCCAGTTAACTATTTGTCAAAAATTAAAAACTACATTTACCATGCTTGTCACAGTCCCTGCCTCTCATTCCCCTCCTGTCACTCTGCTGCAGTGATCTTCCACTCTCCCTCCCTCTGCTCCACTCTACCTGCCAGCCACGGCCAACTTATCAGCCCAACTCTGCTCACCTGCCTACACAGCTGCAGCTCATCATAATCAGCCCTGCATATAAGCCTCTCCAGCACTCTCACTCGTTGCCAGATTGTTCTTCAGTGTCATGTGAGACTTTCCAGCATTCATCTCCTGTCTGATCTCCCGGTGCCGACTCTGCCTGTTCCCGACCTGCTCTCCTCGTCTGCCTCCCGGTAAACTCACCTGCCTTCTGTCCCTGACTTCGTGCTCTGCCTCAGCGTTTCTGGTATCTGACTGCTCGGCTGGTAACGACTCCTCCGTCTGGCCTCGTCTATCCTCCTGCCTGCTCCCCATCGGTGCCTCTGCCTTCTCGGACTGCTCATCTGGCTACGACCCCCCCGCCTGCCTCCGACCACTCCTCTGCTCTCTCCCCGTCGGCACCTCCACACGTGCAGCCGGCTCTTCGGGCCACGGAGCTTCCTCCTCCTCGTCATCGGCTGAAGTAAGCTACTTCTCTTCCCCTCACACCAAAAGAGAACTGAACTGTTTGGAGCCAGGGGCTAAGGAGCTTCCCCTCGGTTCCACGGCCGACTCCGGCTGCGTCTCTTCCTCTCGTCTGAGCCCCAGAGACTGTGTGAGGGCTTTCAGCCCGAAGAACGAACTTTATTCTGTGTTTATTCTATCTGCTCCGTACCTTGTTTGCTGTGGTGAAAATAAAGGTCATACCAACTGTTCCTGAGCGCCTGTGTACTGCATTTGGGTCCATACCACACCCGTTTCAATGCTAGGATTCTTTCAGATCACTCTGCATTGAGTTTTGAAATTGAATTTGGAAAATTGTTAAATCCCAAACCCTGGAGATTTAATATTATGTTGCTCTCAAAAGAGGATTTTACAATTTATATGAAGGCTCATTTAGAAACCTTTACTGAGGTGCACCAAAATAGCACCGTATGCCCATTAATAATATGGGACACACTGACGTCTTATATTAGAGGATATTTGATTACCTTTTCTTCATCCCTAAAAAAAAAAAAAAAAAAAAAGCTGAAACTCATTGAACAAGAGATGATTAATGTGGAGAGGCAACTAATGATCCAAATTTATTATTGCATTTAATCTTAAATTGAAATATTCTATTAATACATACGCTAGTGAATTGGCGCTGATAAAATCAAAATTCTTAAGAACAAGGAGAGATGGCAGGCAAATTACTAGCTAGACAGATTTTAAAAAAAAAAAAAGGAATCAGAACAATTCTTTAGAAAACAAGATGGATGCATTACAATGGACCCTCTTCAAATTAATGATGCTTTCAAATCATTACATGGAACTATATACTTCTACCTCACAATACATGCCGGATGAGTGTAAATCATTTTTAGATAATATTTCGCTACCTACTTTAACACAAGTTGATAGACTAAGTTCAGAAAAAGATGTCTCTGCTATGGCAACACTTCAAAATGGTAAAGCGCCAGGTTTAGATGGCCTGCCAATTGAGTTTTATAGACATTTTTCTAATTATTTATTGCCTCTCTTTATTGCTATGATCAATGCTTGTTTTAGGAGAGGTTGTCTTCTTCAGTCTTTGTTTGGCATCTATAACCCTTCTCCAAAAGAAAGATAAAGATCCTCTCCAGTGTGCCTCTTATAGGCCAATTTCAGTTCTTAATGCAGATTATAAAATTATTGCTAAAGTTCTTGCACTAAAGCTTGAAAAAGTTTTACCTAGTTTTATTCATCTAGACCAAACTGGGTTTGTTCGTGGTCATACCTATACTGACAATTTACGTAGGTACTTTAATATTCTTTATCACACTAATGAATTAAATTCCCATAATGTTATTCTCTCTGTCGATGCTGAAAAAGCATTTGATAGAGTTGAATGGAAATATCTTATGTTTGTCCTTAGAAGGTTTAATTTTGGTCCTAAGTTTTGTCACTGGGTATCAACTCTTTATAGTTCTCCTATGGCTGTTTGTTCTTCCTAGAGGTACTAGACAAGGTTGCCTGATGTCTCCAGCACTGTTCGCCACTGTTATTGAGCCGTTAGCTGCAATGATCAGATCTCATGATTATATTAAAGGTATTAAGATTGGGAAGGAGAAGCATCTCATATCTTTGTATGCTGACAATATCTTGCTGTATATTCATGACCCATTAAATTCAATACCATTTATTTTATCAGTATTTGGAAAATTTGGGAAGTTATCAAGTTTTAAAGTTAATTGGGACAAAACAGAGATAATGCCAATTTCCAATTTCGACCACACTTTATTGAAGAGTCATTTTAATTGGAATTGGTCTATTAAATGTATTAAGTATTTGGGTTTGTTTATTCCTAGAAAATTGGAGGACACCTTTAATTTGAATTACCTTCCATTAGTTAATAAAATAACAGAGGAATTAGAGAGAATGAGACATCTTCCTATTTCTCTTGTGGGTAGGGTTAACATAGTTAAAATGTCTGTTATTTCAAAATCTTCCAATTATTCCATCACAATCTTTCTTTAAAAAAGTACAGAGTTTAGTTTCCTCCATCATATGGAACAATAAAACCCCACGTGTTCATATGTCAGTGACTGTGTTCACAAGGTCTTTAGTATCCCGGTTTTGAGGCTTATCCCGGCTTTGGGCATATCCGGGATATGATGTTTACATGGAACACAGAGAAACCCGGTTATTCATATCCCTGTATACATGATAAATACCGGGAACCTGTTTTCTGATCACTGCATCCTATCTGCGCAGGCGTGTGTTATGTCTTTTACGTCTTTTGTTTACAACAGATTGAGCGGGAATTGTGATATATTTATTAATTATATTTAATTATTAATTATTATTATTATAAATATTAATATTTTCCACCGCGACCTAACTTGTTCAACGGTGCGAGGTGGAAAACCAGCGTCACGTACCTTGTCCGCAACAGACTTGAATAGGTCGGCATTTCTGTGTCTTCTGCCATCTAAACACGTAGTTATGTTGAGTTCTTTCATCATTTTCAGGCAAAATTCAGTCTTTTCGTCGCTCCAAAAATGGGAGGCTCTCGTTGCCGCCATGTTGCTTGTGTATCTGGTGCATCACTCTGGCACCTGCGCACACGGCGGGCAACCGTCAGAGACCGGGATAAGGCGTATACATGCTCCAGTATCCCGGCTTCTATCGGAGTACTCCAGGTGGCAAAACCGGGTTTCTTGAAACCGGGAAAAGGGCATAATCCGGTTTCTGAATTCGGGATATGGTGTTTACATGCACAAACACAAAAACGGGATACTTAAAAAACCCAATCAAAACCGGGATACTAAAGACCTTGTAAACACACTCAGTGTTACATTTACCATACAAATCTGGTGGCCTGAAGCTTCCCAATTTTTATTACTATTTTTTGTCATCTTAGCTTAATCAATTAAAACAATGGTTTTTAAGTATTTCATGCTCATGGAAAAGAATAGAATCTTTGGATATCCTTCCATACAGCTTGGAATTTACCTTATATTGAGCTCAAAGTAGTGGATAAAATTACTAAGAATCCGGTTATATTAAATAGTCTAAGTATCTGGAAATTGTCTCATAAATTGTTAGGCTATAAGATCTCCCTTTCTCCCTTTTCCCCAATTTGGAAGAATCCAAGTATTACATGTTGTAAGGATGACACTTTTAAATTTTGGTATGATAAAGGTATCCAGGAATTCTGTCATCTGTTTGAAAATGGGACATTTCTTTCATTTGTTCAGCTACAACAGATATATGGATTACCTTCTTCTCATTTATTTCGATTTTTTCAGTTAAGACATGTGGTAAATACTGAGAATGGTTCTCTTCAATAACCTATGCCATCAAAAATTGATGTCATATTAAACAATAACGAGCAGAACAAGGAAAAAGTTATTTCTAAGGTCTACAACATTTTTGTTGAATGTTCTGTTATAAATACAGATAATTTAAGATGTAAGTGGGAACAAGATCTTCTTATGGAAATACAGAAAGAGGACTGGACATACATTTGTAGGCAAGTTCAAAAATGCTCTTATAATCCAAGGCATAAACTAGCCCTATTTAAGATGATACACAGGATTTATTATACGCCAGAGAAGTACATTAAAATGAACAGTGAGATGTCATTTCTCTGCTGGCGCTGTAAGAAACAAAAAGGAACATTTTTTCATATGTTTTGGTCATGTGACACACTTTCCTTTTTTTTGGAATTCTGTGACAAAGTTGATATCTCAATGTCCACATGTATCTGTCTCTCTGTCACCTCGTTTATGCCTTTTGGGAACTAGTATGTCTGATAAGTGGAACAAATATAAAAGCAGATATATAGATCTTGCTATGTTGGCAGCCAGGAAATGTATAACTTTAAATTGGAAAGAATCCAAACCCCCAGTAATAGTCCACTAGTGGAATGAACTCTCAAGCTACCATACACTTGACAATATATATTACAAGAGTAAAGGCAGATCCTCAGACTTTTTAAAAATATATATCTCATATAGAATTTGATTTTAAGAATTTCTTAGGCCCATGTAAGGCATAGTGACAATGATAAGACCTGAATGCAATAGTTTGTGTTGTTTTGTTGTCTTGTTTGTTGTAAGTGGGGTCTTCCCACCTTTTATGTCTGTTTGATTGGTCAGGTTTTTGGTTTTGATGTTTTGTTTCTGTTTTGTATGAGGGTATATGTTTGGATATCATTATGGTTCTCTAACTGTTTATAAGGGTACCAGCCCCTACTTAGGATAGGAAAATCGGGACATGAAGTGTTTCCCTTTTCTACTTGTTTATAAATTCCCTACATCATGAAGTATGGTAGGAAGACTACCTAATTATTTCAGTTTCAATGATATGGGAGGCCTACTTAGTGTTTTCAATTAGTGTAATGGGTAGAATTTTGGTTGGATTACTTGCCATGATGATGGCACCTATGAAATATGTCTTGGTGTGTATGGACTCTGAGAGACTTGACTTTTTATATTACCCTCTACATTGCCAAGTTTTTGTTTTTGTTTTGTTTTTTTTTCCTTTCTGTGAGGGAAACTGAGATGTGGGGGTTAGTGTTCTGTGTATCCCTCATGCTGTGATCAAAATATAATTTAAAAAAAAAAAGAAAAGAAAAGAAAGCAGAATCTATCTTGTTTGATTGTTCTCATCCTTTACATCAACAGTTTCAATTTCTTCCATCTGGTTCACTGCTCAGACTTCCACTTGCTAAAACTAACAGATATAAAAATTCCTTTGTACCTTCTGCGATCGCCCTACTAAACTCCAGGAGGAAAAGGCAGTTTTATCTGTAGTGTTTTAATTCTTTCTTAACTTATTGGTGTTTTTTGGTTTTAAATCCAGTGGCTTTTATTTGTTTTTTTATTTATTTGTATTTTATTTTTACTGACTGAGTATTTTTTATTATGTATGCTATTGGTTGATATGTACTTTTAGGTTTTGCTCCCATTGCTGCACAGCCAATTGCCCCATTGGGGACAAATAAAGGGATCGATTGATAAAGACACTGGCTCTGAGGGCCATTCGCGTTTTCACATCGGCTTCTACATTTAGCAGCCCCTCCATGATGAGAAGCGTTGGAAAAACACATTTAAATGTGAAATTGATTTATTCAGTGTTTTTACCAGTTTAAATAACTGTGTCTAATTGTTTTGGAGAGGAAGAGACCTCTGCAGATAATTTGTTCCCCAGTAAAAACCTCCTGAACATTAAGGCTCTCTAACCAGGAGAAGTTTAATCTGGTTGCAATCTGAAATCCTCACTGCTAGATGCCACTAAATCCACCTAAATATCACACACTGGACCTTTAAAACTGTGAAAATGGGAGTAAAAAAAGTGTTGCATTTAAATTTTTGTTCAGTGTATGTTTCTTTTTAATTATCATTTTTGCAAAATTTTAATAACAAGCAAATGAGATAACAGAGCAGATATTTTTAGCTTTGGGTAGGCCTACACATCAAATATATACTGTATAGATACATATATACATACATATATGTGTATATAATACAACTACAGATCGATAGATCGATAGATTTTTTTTTAGTACTGTACTGTGCAGGCAGCTTTTTTTATCCTTTTATTCCCTTATTGATAAGACAGCCAAGAGCCATGAGCTGACAAGAAAGGTTGGAGAGAGAGGCCTCTGCCAGGTGAGATAGAGGCTGACCCAGTGGAAGTGCGTATCTATCCAGCTCTCCCTGTCACAAGTACAGTCAAGAGCCTCAGATCCTACCTGAGTGTCTGTCAGGTGTAGTATTGTCTTCTTATAGGAGAGGATATCAAAGTCCAGAGCCTTCCACACAGCATGGCCCAGCAAATCGCCCACCTTCTTCTTCTTTGTGATAACAATCAGGTACATGCCTAACAAAAACAGGTGGTTGGAAATGAAAATGCATAGCAGAGCTCAACACACTACTGGAATCTCCCACTTCTAACAGCTGGTCCTTTCTATATTTTACAGGGCTGGATGCAACATAATCTTCCTGCATTTCGTACTGAACCTACCTGCCACCAAACGTATAGTCCCCATGAGTCCACATATCGGCTTGGTCTCAGCAGATGCAGGGATGTCCCTTTTACCTGGGGACCAGAGACAATGGTTAGTGACAGTGTGTTCAGACGACAGCTGTAGAATGATGTGAACTAGGGCTGCAACTAATGATCATTTTTATCATTGATGATTCTCTTAATGATTATATTGGTTGGACAAAAAGTGATGCCTTACAGCTGACTTTTCAATGTGAACTACAACTAATATGAGACAGAGAAAAAACAGCAAAGTCCTCATAATTGTACAATAGAACAAGTACATGTTTGGCATTTTTACCTTATAAAGGACTAACACAAAACTGCTGGGCCTCCATTAAACCCCTGATTTTGACATTTTGTCTAAGTTGCCTAATTGGTAATCCAGCTTTTTTGTTCTTGAGCTGCCTGCTGCTACAGTCTCTTTTCCAAGATAATCCATCCACCTGACAAATGTTTCATCTCAAGATGCTGATTAAGCCTTTGGGCCCTAGGACTTTTTTGGGGTATTTTTTACTGCCTTTACTTTTAAGCTCATATCACAGTCATTATAAGGGCTACATACACATGCTATACAGTGGTGGATAAAAGTTTTCGGACACCCCATGCATTTGTGAAATACTGCATTAAGAATCACTCTTAGGTCTTCAAGTGCAATTTCTTTTAGTACAGTCACAGCCAAAATACTAAATAAATCCTAAAAAAGCCATTAAAAACTTAAAATTGATTGGTTCCATAAAAATACATAAGAAATTTTGAGTATTGGGTCATTTTGGTACCAGTGATGAAGGTCGTTCTTTTTATTAAAAGACACAATTTTTGTTGCCAAGCTTCGTGTCTACATAAAGCCAGCACATTTGAAAGTTCTTCAGACACAAAAATGGCTAAAACAAGGAGGGTACAGCTGCCGCCAGATAGCCAGGAAGTGCAGACGCAGTCCTTCAGCAGTTGGATACACTCTGCAGAAATACAGACGAACCAACAGCTTGGAAGACAAACCAAGATCTGGGCGTCCAAGGGTTTCTTCAGCAAGAAATGACCGCATCCTGATCCGCATGTGCAGGCAAAACCGCCGAATGACATCACAGGAGCTTCAGCAGCAGTGGTCAAACCAAACTGGTGTCCAGTGTTCCACCCGCACTGTACGTGGCCGACTTTTAGATCATGGCTTAAGGTCCTACAAGGCTATCAAGAAGCCCATGATTAATGAGAGACACATTGAACTCTACCAAGTATTGTACCGTTCTCGAAACCCACATGCTCCCTTCTGCGCGTGCACTGTTCCATCGAGGTAAAAACTGGATGTTTCAACAAGATAATGCCCCTTGCCACACATCCAAGGCCAGTAGAACTTGGCTGCAGGAGCACAGTATCCAGGTCTTAGAGTGGCCAGCTCAATCAATCGGACATGAGCCCCATTGAAAATCTGTGGTGGATTATCAAAAGGTCTGTTTCAAAGCATAAACCAAAGAATTTAGAAGAATTAAAAGCAGTAATTCAAGAAGAATGGGACAAGATTACCCCTCAACAGTGTGAAAGGCTCATGGGGAACATGCCAGCCAGGATTAGAGCTCTACTACGTGCCAGTGGCAGGACTACTAAATATTAATTTGATGATGTGATGGTTTATTTATTTTTTGTTCAGTTTTGAACACATTCTCTGTTATTTGTTGACTTTGATACCGACAATCTTGAGAACTGACATATTGAAACTGTCAAGAATTTAGTTATGTTAGTTTTTCTTGTAAACAATAAACAAAACAATATAATTTGTATTTGTTTGTATCTGTCTAATACAGCCACACCTTTTGAAACACAAAAAAGATTTTTCCACAAATATTTCATGATAATATTTGAGATTGTGTAAAATTTTAAGGGTGTCCGAAAACTTTTTTTCCACCACTGTATCTTGTTTTTTTTCCAGGAAAATCTTGGCTATCTAGATTTGCCATCATTACATGTCCTTATATATGCCTGTATTTTATATTAACTTTTATATCAATGCAAAAAAAATCTGTGTTACTAAATTCTTACATTTTTACATTTTTACATGTATCTCACCATAGCAAGTTGGAAGTAGACAGACTCTGCCATATATGAAGAGGGGAGCCTCTCTGGAATCTGGCAATATAAGAACTATGATGGTGGGACATTCTGTCTTTTTACAGTTGTCCAAAAATTGTGGTTTGTGCCAGGCGGACATAATTGTGCGTGGCTTCTCACTATGACGAACAGTTGCGGAGAAAATCCATAGAGAAGAACAGGTGTGAATTTGGATGCACTTTGCGTTGTTTGGGCCCATAGGGTTAAACAGCATCATTACTATACAGTTGTGTCTTGGGATGGTCACAATAAAAGGACACTTTAAAATGTGGAGTTTGATCACACAACACAATGACACAGATGTCCAAGTTTTGAGGGAGCATGTCATTGGCATGCTGACTGCAAGAATGTGCACTAGAGCTGTTGGCCCTGAAATGAGCATTCGTTTCGCTACCAGAAGTTGTGTCAAATGTCATTTCTGTGAATTTGGCTGTACATCCAACCAACCTCACAACAGCTCATGTTGGTTATGATGACAAACTGTTGTCAGGCAAAGGCCATGATAAGGATGATGAGAGCTTCCCTGAGACAGTTTCTGACGGTTTGTGCAGAAATTCTTTGGTTACGCAAACCATTTGTTGTATCAGCTGTCTGGGTGGCTGGTCTCAGACAATCTTGCAAGGAGGTCCTGGGCTAGAGTGGTTATACGTCTGTGGTTGAGGTCAGTTGGATATACTGCCATTCACGGAACTGTGACCACTGTGACCACTGTGACCATCCTAAGGCACAACTGTGTAGTAATAATGCTGTTTAATTAGCATCTTATTAAGTCACACCTGTCAGGTGAATGGATTATCTTGGGAAGGAGAAGTGCTAACTAACATTGATTTTAACCAATCTGAGACCAGAATTTGGGATATATTTATTGTGTGTACATAAAAGTCTTAGATTTTTTTACTCAAAACCTGTAAAAAATGGGAGCAAAAAAAAAAACAAAAGTGCTGCATTTTATTTTTGTTCAATGTATGTACAGCGCTGCTTGAAAGTTTGCGAACCCCTTGACTAGTTTACATTTTGCTGTTGTTTTACTATGATTTTCTTATCTTATCATCACTGGTTTTTATATATGAAATTCAGGTTTATGTGCATCAATTCCATGTACTTGTTTTGAGCAAACTATGTGAGTAGCCAGCAGACTACATGGAACATGGAATCGGCGTATGTGCAAAAATAAGTGAACTACAGCTGCATTGGTAAAGTCAAGTAGGTAATAGGCTCAGAAGAAAAGGATAACAGGAGCGCTGCTGATGTCCCTCAAACCACCGGTGCTCACGGAAGGGTTAAAAAATCCTAAAGAATCTAAGTCCAGGCACTCAGGTCGGTTTGGAAAAATTTAAAAGCCTTTATTAAATGGGCAAGAGTCATTAAAAAACACCAACACGTTGTGTGGTGAGTATCAAAATGCTCACCACACAGCTGCCCACTCTGTAACCACAAATGATGAGCCTCACATACAGAACTCCCCTTTTCGGCCTAAGTCCACTTTTCTACCCTGTACAAATAATCCTACACTTAACACTTTTACTAGGAAGGTATCTTATGAGGTGGAGCAGGTGTTCAACAAACAAAGAAACAGTAGACAGTACAATCTAACAAAAAAAGAATCTGAAGCACTCAAATGGTTATCGGACAGAGATGATATCATCATAAAAAGTGCAGATAAGGGAGGGGCAGTTTGTGTATGGGGCAAAGATAAATATATAACAGAGGCTATGCACCAGCTAAAAAATACCCAGTATTACTCCATGCCCCTATCAAATCCAATGGACAATATGAAAAGAGAGCTTGAGCAGCTACTTAATATGGGAAAAGATCACAATTGGATTAGTAAGAAAGAATACGATTTTCTACTATGCCAACACCCATGTTTTCCTTCTTTTTATATGCTCCCAAAAGTCCACCAAAAAAAATGCAGGAGCATTTGCTCTCAAAAATCCACCTGGTAGACCAATTATTAGTGGGAATGATTCTATCACAGAACCTTGTTCTAAATTTGTTGACTACTTTATTAAACCTTTTGTTGCAAAATTGCCCTCCTACATTCAGGACAGCACTCAGGTTTTAAACAAGATAGCACAACAAAAAAAAATTGGCTCTTGCATTATGGCCACCATGGATGTGGAGTCCTTATATGGGAACATTGTTCATGAGGAAGGCCTGAAGGCCTTAAGACACTATCTGAGGTCTAGACCTGATGACCTTATGCCCCCTAGTGACTTCATTGTACAGCTCACTGAATGGACTCTATAAAACAATGTTTTCCTATTCCAAGACAAACTGTATAGACAGGAAAAGGGAACGGCTATGGGTGCATGTTTTGCACCAAATTATGCAAACCTGTTTTTAGGACTATGGGAGGAACAGCATATTTTTTCAAATCACAACCCATTTAAAGAAAAAATTGTGTGGTGGGGCAGATATATTGACGATGTAATTTTATTCTTTTCTGGGTCAGAAAAAGAGCTTTTGGACTTTCATACCTATGTGAACACAGCTTAGAATATGACCTAAAAGTCATTAACTTTTTGGACCTGCAGATCTTAAAGGATGACCAAGGATGCTTGCACACCTCCATCTTTAGAAAGGCAACCGATCGAAATACTGTATTACATGCAGACAGCTTTCACCCTCCATGGCGCATTAACAATATCCTTTATGGACAAACCCAAAGACTAAGACGTATATGTGATTCTGATCAGGATTTTCTAAATCAATCCATGGACATGCAGCAGCGTTTTAGACAGAGAGGGTATAAATCCCAGCTTCTTACTCAGGCTCACAATAGGGCTCTGTCACTGGAGAGGAGCAAATTGCTCAGCCCTAAACCTAAACAAGAGCAAGTTCAGAAACCCTACTTTGTCACACGCTACAGTAAAGAAGCTGTCCAGATCGAGCACATTATAAAGAAAAATTGGGATATCACTGAGAGTGACCCATCTTTACAGGAGATATTCCCTGAACCGCCAGGTATCAGCTTTAGAAGGGCCCCTACAATCAAGGATAAACTAGTAAGGAGTATTCTTCCTGCTAACAAACCAGACACCTGGCTTTGTCGACCCAAGGGCAATTTTCACTGTGGGAACTGTAAATACTGTGAAAACATGGTGAAAACAGACACTTTTAGGCATATGTTTAGTAATAAAATCTATTCTATCTCAAGTTTTATTAATTGTAACACTACCCATATTGTGTACCGACTTGAGTGTATTTGTGGCTGATTCTATGTGGGCCTTCCTAAAAGAAGACTGAGGGACAGAGTGGCTGAACATAAGTACGCCATTCGGACTGGAAATTTGAATTACCCTGTGGCCAAAAATTACATGGAAGCACAACATTCAAATGACTCATCCCTAAGAGTGTCAGGTATTGAGGTCATTAGCTTGGGTGCCAGGGGTAGGGATAAAGTCAAACGCCTCAAGCAAAGAGAGGCATATTGGATCCATGCCCTTAAGGCCACCAGCTTTCCTGGCCTCAATGAGGATTTTGACCTCTTATCCTTTTTGTAAATGTTTTTTTTTCTTTTGGTTTTTTTTGTAAATGACAGTGTGTAATGGTCCTGACAAGACAGCTTCACTTTATTTAAGATACTATGCAGATGTCATCATTTGCGCATCTGCATTGGAGGTTTTGCTTATTTCTTTATCTTTATGTAAATACTTGTATTATTTTTCGTATGGTTTCTATTGTGGATTCTATTCTGTTTACATTATTCTTATTTAGTTAAGATTTGACAGTCTGTGAGAGGGGCTCAATAAGTTTGTTGTCTGATCCCCCAGAAGTTACAATCTTACAGTCTTCTTGTACTAATTCTTGACTGAGGCCTCATAGAGGCCTAAAGAAAATGGCACAGAATGATTCACAGCTGAAGTGATTGCAACTATAATTGCTTTGTTTACTCTCTTGTCTTCATACACCCTGAGGAAGGCGCAAGCCGACACGCGTTGGTGTTTTTAATGACTCTTGCCCATTAAATAAAGGCTTTTAAATTTTTCCAAACCGACCTGAATGCCTGGACTTTGATTCTTTAGGTAATAGACTCAGGTGAAACACATGTGGGTGTTCAAGTAATCAATTAAGCAGACCAATCAAATGAGACATCCTTAGGAAAGGTTTTGAGCAGCCCCGATTAAAAGAGAGAGGAAACAAACTAAACCACTGTCATGACAAGGCGTTAAACCACACAGATCAACAATGCCAAGAGGAAAGGAGATATCCAAGGACATCAGGAAGAAGGTGGTGACAACCCATCAATCTGGGGAAAGCTACAAGACTATCTCCAAAAGATTCAAGCTCCATCCATCCACTGTAAGACAAGTCATTTACAAATGGAGGGCACTCAGCATGACCGCAACTCTGCCCAGAAGTGGACGGCCATCAAAACTCCAACTCAACATCACCTCCAGAGAGTTGCAGACCTCTTTGGCAGCATCTGGGATAAATATACATGCATCTACATTCAGGCAAAAATAAACAGACATGGCATTCATGGGAGAGTTGCAGGAAGGAAGCCTCTGCTCTCAAGAAAGAATAAGGTTGCCTATTTAAACTTTGCCAGAGAGCACTTGGACAAACCAGAGCCCTTCTGGAAGTCCATTCTCTGGACAGATGAGTCCAAAATTGAATTATTTGGCCATAATCACAGGCACCATGTTTGGAGAAAAGTCGTAACTGCATATCAAGAAAAGAACCTCCTCCCAATAGTGAAGCATGGTGGTGGAAATGTGATTGTCTGGGCCTGCTTTTCTGCCTCCGGACCTGGAAGACTCCATATTATTCAGGGAACCATGAAACCTAGGCCTATCAACAAATTCTTGACCAGAATCTCCTGCCATCAGTCAGGGAGTTGAAGCTGAGACAGAAATGGATTATGCAACAAGACAACGACCCAAAGCATTCCAGCAAAACTACCAAGGAATGGCTTAAGAGAAAGAAGGTTTGCACTATGGATTGGCCCAGTCAAAGTCCGGAACTCAATCCCATATAAATGCTGTGGCAAAATCTGAAACGGACGGTACATGCCAGATGTCCCTCCAACCTCCTACCTCCGACCTTCTCAACTGGCTGACTTCTGCAAGGAGGAGTGGACAAAAATCCCCAAAAGCAGATGTGAGACACTGGTTCATTTTTCCAGAAGACATTTGGTGAAAGTAATGGCTGCAAAAGGAGGTGCCATAAGCAGCCTGTGAGCATATGCCACCTCTACATATAAATATTACAACTCAAGAAAAACTATTGTGTAATATGTAATGTGTTTCTGTTAATGATGTAACCCCTAATCCCTCTATCTCTCTCACCACAATATACCACAGTGGTCCATCAGAATTCAAGGCTTTAAGCATGAGTTAGGGGCACCCTCTCTCCCTTAAATCTGGGCCTGTTCCCTGGCTCTGTGGGGGATCGCGGGTTCAGGCGGTTTCCCCGGGGGGGCGGGTGCATCTGGACTGCTCGCCCTGTGTGCCTGGGGGTGGCGGGGTCTCCTTGTGTTCCCTGGGACTGGGGCGGCGTGGCTGGTCCCCCCCTGGGGGGCTGTTTCCGCCCCTGGTGGTGCGGGGTGAGTGCCCCCCCCCCTTTCCTTCGCTCCTCTCCTGCCCTTCCCCCTCCCTCCTCCCTCCCCCCCTCTCCCTGCCTCAGGCGGGCCTGGGGCCCTGCCCGGGCTGGGGGCCTGGTGTGGGGGATGGGTGCTGCCCGCGGGGGGGTGTTCTGGTGCCGCGCAGGGTGGGCCTGCCCATTGGTGTGTGGCCAGCGGTGGGGGGCGTGTCAGATGGGCCGGGGGTCCAGCTTTGGGTCTGGGGCGGTCTGGGGGGGTGCTGGCAGGGGTGCGGGTTGTCCTGTGCTCCTGCATGCCGGGGTCCGGGGGGCTGGGTGGGGCTTGGCAGGGCTTGGCGTCCGTGCATCCTGGTGGCGTGCCTCGTCGTTCTACTGGGGGTCAGTTTGCTGCGGGCGGTGCGACCCAGGTCGGGACCGTTGCATGGGCCTGGCGCTGCGGTTGCTTGGGGGGCGGGGTTTGGTGGGGGCCCGTTGGGTTTCCTTGGGGCCTGCCTGGCCTGCTGTCCATGGGCTTTGGGGGCCTCGCTGCACCGGGGTCTGGCTGGCACCACCTTCTAGCCCCTCTCATCCAACCCTCCAGCCCTCGGGCCGGGCCTACACTGGCCTGGCCTCCTAAACCACATTTAGTTCACTTACCACACATTTCACACTTTTAACGCACCACATACATTCACTCTTTGAGGTGCAGACCACTGATGGATTGAGGGGCTTCATGATGGGGCAGGCTATGGGACAGTGGTGTCCTGTAGCCCTCCATGCTGCCCCCCAGCCCATCCTTATCTGTCCTCCAATTTTAAAGCACCGCACACACCTACATCTTGGGGGACAGATGGGGACAGGTTCCAGGAGCCTTATGGCTGCACAGCCTGCAGGACAGCAGTGTGCTGCAGCCATCAGGGCTGCCCTCGGCCCTCCCGGGCTGTGAGTTGGAGCCAGGGACCCCATTTACATCATAGTGGTGTCGCTAGGTTCCCGGTGTAGGGAGGGGTCCCGTGGCCCTGTGGCGGGTGGGCTGGATGGCACCCTGGGGGCTCTGCGGGTTCCTGCCGGAGTTCTGCCTCCTGACCAGCTGTGGCTTTTGGGCCCTCTGCTACGGGTTCCCGATGGGGGATTGCCTGCTCATGGTGGGCCGATCTCTCCTGTGTGTTGGTCGGGGTCCATCCCGCGTTGGGTGGTGGGTGGGCGGGCCTTCGTGCCCCGCCCTTCTGGGGTTCGTCTCTGGCTCTCTGGGGGTGCTGGCCATTGCGGCCCCGGGTCCTTGGGCCTGCGTGGTGTCCCGCGGCCTCTGCAGCTCCCTGGGCGTGGGGTCTGGGCGCTCCTGCAGCCTTGGGGTGCCTTGCCGGCCGCCTTCTCCCGCTGGGCTGGGACATTGACCCTGGACGCTAGTGATGGTTCTCAAAAACACATTGGGAGGGTTCAAATACACGCATGCATGTTCGATACTTCAGCTCCGTGACGCATCGCAAAGAACCAATGAGATCACTCAAAAGGGGCTCAGTTGCCTCTCAAACCTACCACACTGCTCTGGCAATTCTTCTCCACAATCAGGATTTCCTCCACCACCAGGACTCTCACATTTCTGGTGTTCAGTATAGACTTCTCTTTTGTTTTTTTGTTGTGTTTTTGTTTTGTTTTTTCCTTTCTCTTTTCTTTATTATACATTTATTTGTTTATTTTTGGTTATCTGTATGGAGCACAACAACCTCAAGGCCACAATACATCAGCTACACTGCCTGTTTCTCCTCTGTTTTTTTTGTTTGTTTTTTTGTCTTCTCCTTCTTCTCCGCATGCACTGTCGCTATATAACTCAGGACTTAAGCACCTGTCCCTCAATCCCCACTGCTTGTCCCTTATTTTCCCCTTGACACACAATGGTGTATCACGGCCCTCTCTGGCTCATACTAGGAAGTTTTTCAAATAAAGGCTGATAGGCTAGTCTCCAGGGAGGGTGGGTGATGGTCACAATTACGCACAGTATGGGTATAAAATACTTGACTGCAAGACTAACAGTGCATCAATCTTCATGAAAAGCTTACACCCTTTTGTGGTGCTAAGCTACAAAGACTAATGCAGACAGGTATAAAAAGAAAAAAAAAGGAGGTGCCACAAGCTACTAACTAAAAGAGTTTTTTTTAATGTTTGTAGGGTTCGTAGACTTTCAAGTAGTACTGTGTGTACTGGAGTTCAATCAGCTAACATTAGCTTACCTGTGAGAGTCATCTCTGTCGACACCCTGTCTATAGTCAGAACATCCTCGGATCCATCATCACAAGGCTCTATGAAAAACTTCTCCGGTGTGGTGCGCCTGGTTTGACACACACAAGAGCTGTTTCAAAACCCATAAGCACTAACATCGCACCAGCAGCAGGGCTTTGTGTAACGTCACTAATACAGAATAATGCCAACCACAAAAAGCTGGAGGCAGATAACACATAGAGCTGACAGGAAATCCCTGTTAGCTACATGTGCTAATGTAAGCGACTCGAGGCAACTGGTTGAGGTGTCGCATGCAAGTGTACCATGACGCCATCCATTAAATCTTGTCAAAACCAGCTCCCCTCTGGAGCACAGTGCTCCTGTTAAATGCAGTGATGTTCATAACTACAGGTGATCATTTGGAAAGAAACTTGGTGTGGATTCAAATGAACGTTAGCATTAGTTGCAATAACACCATGCCTACGCTGACAGGCTAACTTTCTAAGCTGAGCTGGGTTAGCGTTAGCCGTGTCCACATAAAGTATGTGCGAACACTCTTTACCTCTTCAGTCAGGATCAACATAAAGGTAAACTACGTGACACTATGATATTTATCTGCAGCACTTACAAGTTGAAACTCTCATAGGTGCTCGCCATCTTTCCTCCAGCTTGACCTCAGTGACGTGTCAACGACCGCTTTGGCTACTTCCGTCATCAGCTGTGAGGCAAAGTAGCCGTTTCTCTTTTTTTTTTGTAAACTTTATTTACATTTCAATAATACACAAAAGCTCTCGATAGGAACATGTGCATTCATTTTACGATACAAGTATATTCCCATCATAAATAAAATCAACAAGGCTGTAGACATAAAAAGATAATAAAATAAAACAAAAAGGAAAAGAAAAACAAGGCACTTCATTCATATTATTAGACTTAAAAAAAAAACCCAAATATTTCGCTGCAGTTTCACTCAATTTACAAATAGGCTTGTATACATTTAACAGCTTCAAGGAAGAAAAATATTTATTTAGTTCGTTTTTAAACCAAACTGTTGAGGAGGGTTTATTTTTCCATTTGCATGAATGGATGTGATATTTGCCCAAAACTATAATAATACTGACCAGTTCTGAAAATTCTTTGGTAAGATTATCTTTATATAAAAGAATCTGATGTTCATCAATTGGTGTGATATTTCCTATTTTATTACCTAACCAGTCAAAAACATCCTGCCAAAAATGTGATGTCACTGAACAAGAATAAAAAAGATGTTCAGTAGTTTCACAATCCGCATTACAAAAACAACATGACTTAACCTCAAATCCAAACCTTTTCTTTAAAGGTCGGATCTAGAGGATTTTCAAACAAAACAAAATATAGACATATACAAATTAAATCCTGCTTAATAATCACCTATGGGCTTCTACTCATGTGTGGTGGTGACTGTGTTTGCAGAGCTGCTGCCCTTTAACTGTGTTTTGGTGTTTTTGTGAGCTCGGACCGCTTCTGGGCGGAGATTTCCCCAGCCAATGAGAGAGCGCAGGTGCCGTGCCCGAGCGTCTCCGAACGTGCCCCAGCGCGAGTGTTCAGAAGGGTAGCCCTTCTAAACGGTGGGCCGAACGCGTTTTTCGTGTTGTTGATCGATCTCCATCGATAGAGTACACAGTTTTTTGTGTGTGATATTAAACAATTCTATAGAGTCTGGGAAAATTTGTTGGCTGCTCTGGTTTGATCATATATTTTCACAAACTTGTATTTTAATTGTCACTCTGCTCAGGCAACTTGCGGGATAACTCTAGCTGATGAACCAATCAGATTGTAGTTTAGAGAATATCAACCAATGGCAGACGGCCTTAGGACCCGAAAATGTAAACAGGGAAAACTGACAGCTCAGTCTTTTTTTGACTTATTATTGTGTCAAAATGAATAATTTAATGTAAATATATGGTATATAATCACCATCATCATTAATATATGTATGTAACATGATTGTATAATCTTAGGGTCTACACAAATTCCTTTGCAGGTGCTAAAAATGGCCAGTGTTGTGATTTATTTTTCTATGTATGCCCCCGTTAAGTTTCTTTTATATTGCTGATACCGGTAATAGCGGCAGCCTACAGTCTCTGCGTTGTGTTGTGATAATGATGATGAACTAGCGGCTAACAGTTAGTAACGTCAGTTGACTCCAACAAAAGACACACAGATGCTCCGATGGATACATGGACAACGGTGTAACCTTGACCAGGATCAAAGACCATACCTGTCAAGTTTTGGATCTGAAAATAAGGGAGATTTTCCGGCGCCCGCCGCGAGCCGTCCCACCACCCCAACCAAGCTCCAGTATCCCTTATATTTTAAGACAGGTGTACAGGAAATCTAAAATAACCATTTGTCAACTACTTACTAACTACAATTAGGTGATCAGAATCTGATAGGCCTACCTTTGTTGACATTGAAATGCTGTGAACATTCCTACGTTATAATACAGGGTTATTATGTTATTATAATACGGGAGATTTACGGGAAAATACTAATACGGGAGGACGGCGGGAAAGAGGGGTAAAATACGGTAGTTTCCTGGCCAAAACGGGAGACTTGACAGCTATGTCAAAGACTTACTATATTACAAATTACATAAAAGACACTATTGATACAGATGAACCAGTACACATTGATAATCACTCTGAATGTCAATATAATTAGTAATAAAGTCTCTCTCAGATCAGCTATACATTAATATTTACAGGTTTCCATTTAACAGTCACACACTCACGTGGGGGATACAAGCCCGGTCTGACTTGTTTCCCCGGTGATGGGCTTGATAGCTGCATCGTTACCTTGGATACTGTGTAGCTAAGTATTAAATTTGAAATATAAGATAACAGCATAAAATATGAAAATAACACAAATATGTACACCTTACAACTATTAAATAAAGGTAAAATTACTGGCAAAATTATATTCTATATTACAAGATTTTGCTATTCGACATAGTGACCATTTAAAGCTCAACTGATGTATTTAATGTAACATGCAAGAGGCATATGTTACATCTGTTTCTCATATTGTTCTAATACTATACAAGAGTAATTTTAATATATATGTATATATTTCTTAATAATAGACCCTAAACTGACTAGTTTATAAGCTTCTAGAGTCTAATGAATGACCTAATAAACTACACCAAGTGATGAGTCTGAGTCGTTTTCTCCACTTGATTTAATTTTTTTTTAAATGTCATCTCATTTGCATCAACCCAAACACATGTTTACCTTAGCTAGCACATCTGCAGCTAAGGATGCATCCTGGAAAATATGGAGTGTTGTATGCACGTAGCAAGCAGCACAACTCCTAATATCATACGGTTTTCAGCCGAAAGTTGGGCAGCATTTGTAAGACGTTCTCTGGAGTGGGTCAGTTTTGATACTAAAGAAAGCCAAGTTGCAGCAATAGCTGTAGAAAAATATGAGTTAAAGGAAAATGTCTTTGTGTGCCAGCTAATGTTTGCTACCACCGAGAATGTTATATGCAATATGCCAACAGAAGAAACATTGAGAGAGCTCGCAAGAGTAAAGAGAGGGCAATACAGCAGATTGGTTTGTACAACATTGTGGTTTTGACTTTGGACAGTACATTCAATTTCAATTTTCATATCATAAATATTCATATATCATACAGTGGTGACGTATTCACATCCTTTTGTTATTCATATACCATACAGTGGTGAAGTATTCAGATCCTTTTGTTCAGTAAAAGTACTAATACCATAGTCATCACATAGTTTGATAGTTAGATAGTTTGCGTCTGATTTCCTGTCAACTGCATGGTCTCTCGAACCAGCAGGCGAGGATCAAGATGTCACACGTGTCCAGACGATGTGTAACAGCCTTTCAGTCATTCTTTCAGTCAGTGGCGAAGATGAAGACGGCCCGTCGATGTCGTCCATGACAGCGGGGCCCGAGCTCATTAGTACGCTGAGTTAGCTGTACTCATAGACGCTGTACTGCGGCTAAAAGTCCGTTCACTTTGCTAGTGATGAATGCGAACAACACATCGGTGGCTAATGAGCTAATACACAACGTGAATAACTGTTCAAAACACTTCAACTAAGTTATCGTTAGAAACGTCTTCAGCTTCTCACGGAAGATATGTAGAAAATGTCCAGGTGAATACTGTCGGTTAGATAGCATAAAGACACAGACTACATACTTTTTACGGTTAACTCCGGTCAATTCCGGTCAACTCCTCTGAGCCGTGTTTACTTCCTATTTGGGCGATTATCATTGGCACACTTCAAGTCAGGTGACGCTGGAACTTGTTGTTGATTGGTTTGCGGTATAGCACGCCATAGCGTTTGCCTGATTGGGTTATCAAACATAAGTTTAGTTTTCATAAAAATATGATCGAATTGAGACTGCCAACAAACGGAAACTTGTTCAGAAAAAATATATTAAGTTAATGTTAAAAAAGCAGCTACTCTATCGCTGAGGATCGATCATTTCAAAAACAAAAGCAGATAGCGATCTTCGGCCCACCGCCTATTCATTGCCAATTTCCAACACAGCATCCCTCATCAGCCCATTCACAGTTCACATGCACAGTCCTAGAGTCTGTTACCTTGCGCGTGGTGTTCACGTGAACGTGCACGGAGCGCACATGCACAGTTAATGGCATGATGCGCTGAACCAATCAGAGACCTCTGCTGCACTGTGTGAAGTGTCTCTTATTCACCGCTGCAGTTTCTGGATTTTATTCGTTCATCCCAGCAGTTTGGACTCTATTTAACCTGCAGCTGTGTTTTTCTGGACTCTTGCTTCCCCTTTTGTTGATTTGCTCCGTCTTGTGCGTCCATGAGAGTTTGAGTAATACGTTATCATTCTGTTACTGTTCTTAATTATATTCTGTGTGTTATTCGGCAATTAAGTTTATAGTACTGTACTGTGTCTTGTGCATTGGTTAATCATTGCCGATTTCATATTCCAATTGATGTATATGATCCCTGATAATATTGTTATGTTGAATAATGGTGTACTGGGGCCTGTATCACGAAGCAAGATCAACCTTTCCTGGGTTACCCAGACCTATCCTGGGTTGACTAACCCTAACAATGGCAGTCAGGATAATCGGTATCACGACGCTGAATATCAACTCTGTAACTCAACCCAGGGTTGCTTTATCAAGAGCCGTGAACGCGCACCCAGTGGACCAATCACAATCATGAGAGAAGCGCAGCGTCACTGAGCGTCCTCACAGAGCGCCGTATGTGAGGGAAAAAAGTATTTCTAGTGAGGATCAGAGATTAATTCTACCTAGCTACTAAAATATGAGGAGGAGAAAAGCAACATTACAGAAAAGGCCAACGCCGTGGCAGCTGCAGGAGGAGGAAACATGCGTGGCAACGCATAACGGGATGAATAATGTTTAGTTTAGTTTAGATTAGTTTATTTGCACATAATGCTAAAAACAGACAGTATAACATTTACAAGATTAAAAAAAGAAAAGTGCCGGAGAGGTTAGAAGCCACTAAAAGCTTATCAAAGAAATTCCCCTGTCAAAACATCAATGAAATCACATATTAGAGAAGAAAAGAAACGGGTCAGGAAAGAAGAAATAGAGGAGGAGAGAGGGAAAAATCAAGACAACACAAGGTAGCAAATAAAATGATGTGTAGGTTAAATTACTCATCACTGGTTCAAGTAGCTACAGTACCTGTACCTGTACATCTGACACTGATCACACCCTTGAATCCCATGAAATCAATGCTGCGCAGATGAATTGCGTGTATTACAATTATCGTCTAACATCATTGCGTCTGATAAATTGGTCTTCTTTGTCATAACGTTATATATGCTACAATAAAGCTTAAAGCTGACGCCACAATTAAATCATATCAACACCAAATTGATAGTCTGAATAAAATCATCCTGATATTGAGCTGTGTTAGAAATTAACAACTGCGCAAAAATATACCTAGTCTCCCTCTTTAAAAAAACAAAAAGGAAAATCCCTCAAACACCATGAAGTGTAGACATGATAGGCTACTTTCCACATTTCCAGCAGCAAAGTTGACAATTCGGCCCATTATCTTTAACAGGGATCATTTCCTCCAACAAAAGAAAATGTTAATTAATGGTGCTATTAAGTGTTCGCAAATGATCAGTTTCTTTCTTATGAAGGGGTGGGATGAAAGTTCGACTTCTTTCCACTCCTTTTTGAACAATCTTTTCATTGTCTGTTGCTGTTGCTTTCTTTTTTTGGGGGGCTTCTAGAGCAATGGCATAGGAACATGCTGACTCCTCTGTGCGTTGGCTCCTCTCATAAAAGTCAGCTAGGGGGTCCAGAGATCTCTGCATGTCGCCATAATCTGCTCTCAGCTCATCAAAAGCCCTCTGGGGAATTTGTTCAGGTGGGGGGAGGTTTAAGATCAGCCTCCTAGCCTCGCCACTCAGGTGTCGCACAATGGTGGGAAAACTGAGGTTTGGTGGCAGCCCCCCAGCATCAAGAAGATACTGCATGTCTCTGATCCAGTCTTCAATCAGGATTCTGCACTCAGAGCCCCTGCTGAACACTTGAACATTTTTTACCTGGTGTGTCTGGGTGAAACCACTATAGCTGGGTTGGACAGGGGAAAACCCAGTTGGCCCGTCTGGTAACACGAGGGGCAATGTGTGGGATTGCGTGGTGGCCTGCATGTGATAAGCGGGGGGTTGAACAGCTTGTGATCCATAACTGACTGGTTGGATATGGCTCCAGGTGGCTGAGGGGGGAGGCAAGTGGTTGACCTGCATTTGAGGGATATGCTGAATGGCTTGTGTATCAGGAAAAACAATATTGGAAGGAGTGGGGGAAAAGGCTCGTGAAGGTTGCCCTACTACCTGTGAATGGCGCACTGAGGATGAAGGGGTGTGCATCCCATATGATGGATGAGGGAGAATGGGGTAGCTGATAGGATGTTGGTGACGGTTTGTTGGTGGGATATGTGCTGTTTCCACAGTGCTCTGGATGCCCACTGCGGTGCCACGCATAGTAATCTGTGGGGCACATGTTGAGGACAACAGAACAGGTAGTGAGTTACCCCCGGGCGGCACATAGACTTGTGGTGGGGGAAACTGCCTGGGATCATCAGGAATCATAGGGTTCAATGTCATGGCAGTAGGGGTGGGATGGGTATGAAGAGGGGCTGCAGGGGGACTTAGTGGAGTCTGAGAGGCATTCTCATAAACCTTAGGAGCATACATGGTTGTGGCCGGGCCTTGAACACTTACATGGTTAGTGGGCATGGAGCCATGGCTGGGAGGTGCAGGGGCATGACTGGTCATAACTGGTGTCTGCACACTAGCCCCAGCCCCCTGAGCATTTACCTGGTTAGGCAACGTGGGGGTACAACTGGTCGCTGGAGGGGTGAGCACACTAGGAGGTACAAAATGACCAGCAGGAAGACGTGTAGGTTCATCACTAGGGGAGGGCATGGTGTTTGATGCGGCATCCCATGGTGATGACCTCTGATGCTGCTGGAGATAATGTTGTGGGGACTCATGGGGGCTCATGCTAATTATTGTTTGGTCTGAGGCATGAATTATCCCGATAGCGTCAGCTCTTGGCTCCAGTGTGGGGTACAGAGTCTGCCTCAGACTGTTTGAGTGTTTTCATTGGGGCTCTGCATGTTTGACTTTTGCCGTAATGTAGTGATAGAATGTGAGAGGCTGTATCAGTTGTGTTATGAGTTGGGAGGACCACAACACATACAAAAACAAAATGAACAAAGAAAGAAACAGCAACAACAACAAAAAAATACCAGCAATACAAGCACCACAGTATGTAGACAATTAATTCAACTTTGCATTGGATATAGTTTTCACAAACAAACCAACAAAAAAAACAAACAAGATTTTTCTTTCTTTTTTTTCAGTGTAAATCTCTAAAAACAGTGATAGCACAGATTTGGCTCACTATTCAAGACCAAAAAAAAAAAACCAAAAAAAAAAAAACGAAACCTGAATGTTAAGGATATTGCTGATGGAGATGTTCACAATTTACAAATCGTCTGCTCGTCCTCCTGTAAACCACTATCCGGGTCACGGCACCAAAGATGTAACCCAATCTTTCAGGCAGCAAGCCCCAGCG